>NW_022322557.1:0-3729 GCF_002776525.5 Piliocolobus tephrosceles | reverse complement strand
TTCCTACATGTTTTTCTTGCTATATTTCTATTTATTTAAGATGCATACATATGAAATAATAATAGGCAGTAGGTATACATTTAATACATATACTTTAAATCCTGCCACTATTAACATAAAAATACTTGTTAAATGGCCGGGCACGGTGACTCACGCCTGTAATTCCAGCACTCTGGGAGTCCGAGGCAGGTGGATCACCTGAGGTCAGGAGTTTGAGACTAGCCTGGCCAACATGGTGAAATCCTGTCTCTACTAAAAATACAAAAATTAGCCGGATGTGGTGGCGCATGCCTGTAATCCCAGCTACTCAGGAGGCTGAGGTAGGAGAATCCCTTGAATCCAGGAGGCGGAGGTTGAAGTGAGTCGAGATCAGGTCATTGCACTCCAGCCTGGGAGACAGAGCAAGACTCCATCTCAAAAAGAAAACAAAACAAAACTTGTGAAATAAAATTAAAATATATATTGAATCAATTTATTTTTGAATTTTAATTATTTCAGCATAAACATTTTTCAGAGAGGATAATTAATGAGTACACTTGAAGCTACTGAAATTTAACATTGTGGCGGGGCATGGTGGCTCCAGCCTGGGTAACAAGAGTGAAACCTTGTCTCAAAAAAAAAAATAAGAAAGTTAACATTGTTGTCTGGGTGAGGTGGCTCACGCCTGTAATCCCAGCACTTTGGGAGGCTGAGGAGGGTGGGTCACGAGGTCAGGAGTTCGAGACCAGTCTGACCAACATGGTGAAACCCTGTCTCTACTAAAAATATGAAAATTAGCCAGGCGTGGTGGCATGTGCCTATAATCCTAGCTACTCTGGAGGCTGAGGCAGGAGAATTGTTTGAACCCGGGAGGCGGAGGTTGCAGTGAGCCAAGATCGTGCCATTGCACTCCAGTTCTGGGCCACAGAGCAAGACTCTGTCTCAGAAAACAAAAAAACAAAAAAAACAAAAAAAAAAAACAAAAAAAAGAAGAAGAAATTTGACATTGTTTTGCTTAACTGTCTCAATCAGATAATGTAACGTAGAAATTCTGTATAAATTACTTTATACTTCCAAACATTCTTCCTGTAATAATTTTAACCAATTTAGTAACAACATTTTTCCATTCAATTGAAAATAATGCAAAACAAAGGAGAACAGCAACCTGGCCAAGTTTCAATTGACGCAGATAGGCTTGTCTATTCAAAATGAAATATTTTTCTTCGTGCAGATTATGTTTCAATGCATCAATGCATCAGTATGTAAGATAGTCATTTTGCTTTCTGCCAATCCTATGCTTACTGTCAATCTCTCAGCTTCATTTATAACCACTCCAAAAAACAATTCACCTTTCAAATACATTATGGAGATAAGCCTGATTATTCTCACCGTACCAGAGATTCTAAAACTGCTCGTAACAAGTTTAAGGATCACCATTGGTGAAAACAATTGTCTGCTTTTTTTTTTTCCCTAAGAGTCACATTTTCATCATGATGTCGGAACGTCACTGACTGGGTTCATTCCTGGGCTGCAAGGGTCACTCATTGTATGAGCTTGGGCAAGTTCTAATCTCTCTGAGCCTCATCTTTAAAATGGGAGCAATATTAACATCTCATGAGATTCTTGTTTTAAATAAACCAGTACATTTAACATACTGAGAATGTGGCCAGCATGTAATAAAACTCCCATAACTGATTATTTTGTTAATAAAGACTTTTGCTGTCTGTCTTTCCACTCACAAATTGCCTGATTTAAATTCTTTTCAATGCTATTTTTACATACTTTACAAAAATATATATATTTATTAGTTGTACATGTGATCTTGGTTCTCTACAGATTCTAGTGTCTAAAATTTATCCTAAGGATAAATGTACTTTATAGCTCAATTATAGAAGTGTATATTATCTGTATCTCTCCAGTTAGGCTTGGAATGGATACATTTTTCATGTTAAGTAATTATAACTAAATGTATATCTTCAACTGTCTTTAGAGAATAAGCTGTGGTTCCCAAGGGATGGCATTGTAAAGCAGAATTGGACAGATACATTTGTCAATGAAATGTAAACCAGTACATTTTATTCAAGAACTGTTAAAAAAGCACAAGATGATTCAAGTTACTTTTACTTATTCAAGAATAATTTTAAAAATTTAGAATGAGGTTGGGCCGGTGGCTCATGACTGTAATCCTAGCACTTTGGGAGGCTGAGTTGGTTGGATCACTTGAGGTCAGGAGCTTGAGACCAGTCTGGCCAACATGGGTGAAACTCCATCTCTACTAAAAATACAAAAATTAGTCGGGCATGGTAGCGCACGCCTGTAGTCACAGATACTCGGGAGGCTGAGGCACGAGAATTGCTTGAGCCCAGGACGCAGAGGTTGCAGTGAGCCGAGATTGTGACACTACACTCCAGCCTCAGCGACACAGAGTGAGACTCCATCTGAATAAATAAATAAATAAAAATAAAAATTTAGATTGGGGTACAGAGGGCTGCAGAGGTGTACCGAGAGATTCAGCTGCAGGAGATACATGGATGACCTTGAGGAAATAACCAGAAAGAAGTAAAAATTTTAAAGGTAATTTAAAAAATTCTATGTATACATTTATGTGTATTTTCAAATGAAATCATGTTTATTGCAGCAATGGATGGAACTGGAGGCCATTACCTTAAATGAAACAACTGAGACACAGAAAGACAAACACCCCACATTCTCATAAGTGGGAGCTAAATCATGTGTACACTTGGACGTAGCGTGTGAAAAGATGTAGACTTGGAAGGGTTGGGGATGCAAGATGCAAAATTACTAATGGGTGCAATGCATATTATTCCAGTGATGGATATTCAAAAAGCCCTGACTTCACTCCATGCAGCAAACTATCCATGTAACAAAATTACAATTATGCCCCATAACTTTATACAAAATTTAAAAAACCAAATGTGTATAATATATATTTTCTCAGACTAAACTAAAAATGTAAGTAGGCTGGATGCGGTGGCTCATGCCTGTAATCCCAGCGCTTCGGGAGGCCGAGGCAGGTGGATCACCTGAGGTCAGGAGTTCAAGACCAGCCTGGCCAACATGGTGAAACCCCGTCTCTACTAAAATATAAAAATTAGCCAGGTATGGTGGCCGGCACCTGTAATCCCAGTTACTTGGGAGGCTAAGGCAGGAGAATCACTTGAACCTGGGAGGCAGAGGTTACAGTGAACTGAGTTCGTGCCAGTGCACTCCAGCCTGAGCGACAGAGAGAGACTCCGTCTCCAAAAAAAAAAAAAAAAAAAAAAAAAAAAGTGGAACTAATGATTGTGTGGAAACAAATGGTTTATTACTTTGGTAAATAACACTAGAAAAATTATCAGTATAAAGACATTTGTTGAAATCAGGTTAACGAAATAATGGTTTTATAACTCTTTATGTGGTATTCATTGTTATTAAAATATTATTTTTTTCTTTTGCAGATTCCTTTTCTCCAGTACTTTCCCCCTAATTTAACATTTTTCTGTTTTCCTGAATTCTCATTGCTGGCTTCCAAATGCTACCAGACTGGTAGGCCGTGTTGGGGTTGCCATTCTCTGCTTCACGGTCTGGAAACAGCTTCCAGGGAGTAAACTGGTAATATTTTCACACTTAGCTTTCTTATTTCCTTTATCTCGTAGATCACAATTCTGCACAGTCCTATTTTACAACGTTTATGAAAACTGTTTTCATATAATTTTCTAGTTTTCTAGATTATAAGGTGTGAAGTAAATC
>NW_022322556.1:0-3800 GCF_002776525.5 Piliocolobus tephrosceles | reverse complement strand
CCAATTACTAAAAACAAAATTCTGAAATTACTTGAAAAATTAATATCCAGCTACAATTATTATGACATGAAAAGTGAATTACTTCAGAATAAACTGGAGTGATAGTAACTGGATTTACTTCACACCTTATAATCTAGAAAACTAGAAAATTATATGAAAACAGTTTTCATAAACGTTGTAAAATAGGACTGTGCAGAATTGTGATCTATGAGATAAAAGAAATAAGAAAGCTAAGTGTGAAAATATTACCAGTTTACTCCCTGGAAGCTGTTTCCAGACCGTGAAGCAGAGAATGGCAACCCCAACATGGCTTACCAGTCTGGTAGCATTTGGAAGCCAGCAATGAGAATTCAGGAAAACAGAAAAATGTTAAATTAGGGGGAAAGTACTGGAGAAAAGGAATCTGCAAAAGAAAAAAATAATATTTTAATAACAATGAATACCACATAAAGAGTTATAAAACCATTATTTTGTTAACCTGATTTCAACAAATGTCTTTATACTGATAATTTTTCTAGTGTTATTTACAAAAGTAATAAACCATTTGTTTCCACACCATCATTAGATCCACTTTTTTTTTTTTTTTTTTTTGGAGACGGAGTTTCTCTCTGTCGCTCAGGCTGGAGTGCACTGGCATGAACTCAGTTCACTGTAACCTCTGCCTCTCAGGTTCAAGTGATTCTCCTGCCTCAGCCTCCCAAGTAACTGGGATTACAGGTACCTGCCACCATACCTGGCTAATTTTTATATTTTAGTAGAGACGGGGTTTCACTATGTCAGCCAGACTGGTCTTGAACTCCTGACCTCAGGTGATCCACTTGCCTCGGCCTCCCGAAGTGCTGGGATTACAGGCATGAGCCACCGCACCCAGCCTACTTACACTTTTAGTTTAGTCTGAGAAAATATATATTATACACATTCGTTTTTTTTAAATTTTGTATAAAGTTATGGGGCACAATTGTAATTTTGTTACATGGATAGTTTGCTGCATGGAGTGAAGTCAGGGCTTTTTGAATATCCATCACTGGAATAATATGCATTGCACCCATTAGTAATTTTGCATCTTGCACCCCCAACCCTTCCAAGTCTCCATCTTTTCACACGCTACGTCCAAGTGTACACATTATTTAGCTACCACTTATGACAATGTGGGGTGTTTGTATTTCTGTGTCTCAGTTGTTTCATTTAAGGTAATGGCCTCCAGTTCCATCCAGTGCTGCAATAAACATGATTTCATTTGAAAATACACATATATGTATACATAGAATTTTTTAAGTTACCTTTAAAATTTTTACTTCTTTCTGGTTATTTCCTCAAGGTCATCCATGTATCTCCTGCAGCTGAATCTCTCGGTACACCTCTGCAGCCCTCTGTACCCCAATCTAAATTTTTATTTTTATTTATTTATTTATTGAGATGGAGTCTCACTCTGTGTCGCTGAGGCTGGAGTGCAGTGTCACAATCTTGGCTCACTGCAACCTCTGCCTCCCCGGGCTCAAGCAATTCTCGTGCTTCAGTCTCCCGAGTATCTGTGACCACAGGCGTGTGCTACCATGCCCGACTAATTTTTGTATTTTTAGTAGAGATGGGGTTTCACCCATGTTGGCCAGACTGGTCTCAAGCTCCTGACCTCAAGTGATCCAACCAACTCAGCCTCCCAAAGTGCTGGGATTATAGTCATGAGCCACCGGCCCGACCCCACTCTAAATTTTTAAAATTATTCTTGAATAAGTAAAAGTAACATGAATCATCTTGTGCTTTTTTAAAAGTTCTTGAATTAAATGTACTGGTTCACATTTCATTGACAAATTTATCAGTCCAATTCTGCTTTACAGTGCCATCCCTTGGGAACCACAGCTTATTCTCTAAAGACAGTTGAAGATACACATTTAGTTATAATTATTTAACTTGAAAAATGTATCCATTCCAAGCCTAACCTGAGAGATACAGATAATATACACTTCTATACTTGAGCTATGAAGTACATTTATCCTTAGGATAAATTTTAAACACTAGAATGTGTAGAGAACCAAGATCACATGTACAACTAATAAATATATATATTTTTGTAAAGTATGTAAAAATAGCATTGAAAAGAATTTAAATCAGGCAATTTGTGAGTGGAAGGAGAGACTGCAAAAGTCTTTATTAACAAAATAATCAGTTATGGAAGTTTTATTACATGCTGGCCACATTCTCAGTATGTTAAATGTACTGGTTTATTTAAAATGAGAATCTCATGAGATATTAATATTGCTCCCATTTTAAAGATGAGGCTCAGAGAGATTAGAACTTGCCCAAGCTCATACAATGAGTGACCCTTGCAGCCCAGCGATGAACCCAGTCAGTGACGTTCCGACATCATGATGAAAATGTGACTCTTAGGACAAAAAAAAAAAAAAAAAAAAGCAGATATTTGTTTTCACCAATGGTGATGCTTAAAATTGTTATGACCAGTTTTAGAATCCCTGGTATGATGAGAATAATCAGGCTTATCTCCATAATGTATTTGAAAGGTGAATTTTTTTTGGAGTGGTTATAAATGAAGCTGAGAAATTGACAGTAAGCATAGGATTGGCAGAAAGCAAAATGACTGTCTTACATACTGATGCATTGATGCATTGAAACATAATTTGCACATAGAAAAATATTTCATTTTGAATAGACAAGCCTATCTGCATCAATTGAAACTTGGCCAGGTTTCTGTTCTCCTTTGTTTTGCATTATTTTCAATTGAATGGAAAAATGTTGTTACTAAATTGGTTAAAATTATTACAGGAAGAATGTTTGGA
Organism: Piliocolobus tephrosceles; assembly: GCF_002776525.5. Lineage (NCBI taxonomy): Eukaryota > Metazoa > Chordata > Mammalia > Primates > Cercopithecidae > Piliocolobus > Piliocolobus tephrosceles. Next base: position 1,008 of record NW_022322556.1, on the reverse strand, counting down.
AGTATAAAGTAATTTATACAGAATTTATACGTTACATTATATGAATGAGACAGTTAAGCAAAACAATGTCAAATTTCTTCTTCTTTTTTTTTTTTTTTTTTCTGAGACAGAGTCTTGCTCTGTGGCCCAGAACTGGAGTGCAATGGCACGATCTTGGCTTACTGCAGCCTCCGCTTCCTGGGTTCAAACAATTCTCCTGCCTCAGCCTCCAGAGTAGCTAGGGGTGGCACATGCCACCACGCCTGGCTAATTTTCGTATTTTTAGTAGAGACAGGGTTTCACCATGTTGGTCAGGCTGGTCTCGAACTCCTGACCTCATGACGCACCCTCCTCAGCCTCCCAAAGTGCTGGGATTACAGGCGTGAGCCACCTCACCCAGACAACAATGTTAACTTTCTTATTTTTTTTTTGAGACAAGGTTTCACTCTTGTTACCCAGGCTGGAGCCACCCTGCACCGCCACAATGTTAAATTTCAATAGCTTCAAGTGTACTCATTAATTATCCTCTATGAAAAATGTTTATTCTGAAATAATTAAAATTCAAAAATAAATTGATTCAATATATATTTTAATTTTATTTCACAAGTTTTGTTTTGTTTTGTTTTTGAGTAGGAGTCTTGCTCTGTCTCCCAGGCTGGAGTGCAATGACCTGATCTCGACTCACATCAACATCCGCCTCCTGGGTTCAAGGGATTCTCCTACCTCAGCCTCCTGAGTAGCTGGGATTACAGGCGTGCGCCACCACATCCGGCTAATTTTTGTATTTTTAGTAGAGACAGGATTTCACCATGTTGGCCAAGCTAGTCTCAAACTCCTGACCTCAGGCAATCCACCTGCCTCCGACTCCCAGAGTGCTGGCTTTACATGCGTGAGTCACTGTGCCCGGCCATTTAACAAGTATTTTTATGTTAATAGTGGCAAGATTTAAAGTATATGTATTAAAAGTATACCTACTGCCTATCATTATTTCATACATATGCATCTTAAATAAATAGAAATATAGCAAGA
>NW_022322555.1:0-3800 GCF_002776525.5 Piliocolobus tephrosceles | reverse complement strand
TCTTGCTATATTTCTATTTATTTAAGATGCATATGTATGAAATAATGATAGGCAGTAGGTATACTTTTAATACATATACTTTAAATCTTGCCACTATTAACATAAAAATACTTGTTAAATGGCCGGGCACAGTGACTCACGCATGTAAAGCCAGCACTCTGGGAGTCGGAGGCAGGTGGATTGCCTGAGGTCAGGAGTTTGAGACTAGCTTGGCCAACATGGTGAAATCCTGTCTCTACTAAAAATACAAAAATTAGCCGGATGTGGTGGCGCACGCCTGTAATCCCAGCTACTCAGGAGGCTGAGGTAGGAGAATCCCTTGAACCCAGGAGGCGGATGTTGATGTGAGTCGAGATCAGGTCATTGCACTCCAGCCTGGGAGACAGAGCAAGACTCCTACTCAAAAACAAAACAAAACAAAACTTGTGAAATAAAATTAAAATATATATTGAATCAATTTATTTTTGAATTTTAATTATTTCAGAATAAACATTTTTCATAGAGGATAATTAATGAGTACACTTGAAGCTATTGAAATTTAACATTGTGGCGGTGCAGGGTGGCTCCAGCCTGGGTAACAAGAGTGAAACCTTGTCTCAAAAAAAAAATAAGAAAGTTAACATTGTTGTCTGGGTGAGGTGGCTCACGCCTGTAATCCCAGCACTTTGGGAGGCTGAGGAGGGTGCGTCATGAGGTCAGGAGTTCGAGACCAGCCTGACCAACATGGTGAAACCCTGTCTCTACTAAAAATACGAAAATTAGCCAGGCGTGGTGGCATGTGCCACCCCTAGCTACTCTGGAGGCTGAGGCAGGAGAATTGTTTGAACCCAGGAAGCGGAGGCTGCAGTAAGCCAAGATCGTGCCATTGCACTCCAGTTCTGGGCCACAGAGCAAGACTCTGTCTCAGAAAAAAAAAAAAAAAAAAGAAGAAGAAATTTGACATTGTTTTGCTTAACTGTCTCATTCATATAATGTAACGTATAAATTCTGTATAAATTACTTTATACTTCCAAACATTCTTCCTGTAATAATTTTAACCAATTTAGTAACAACATTTTTCCATTCAATTGAAAATAATGCAAAACAAAGGAGAACAGAAACCTGGCCAAGTTTCAATTGATGCAGATAGGCTTGTCTATTCAAAATGAAATATTTTTCTATGTGCAAATTATGTTTCAATGCATCAATGCATCAGTATGTAAGACAGTCATTTTGCTTTCTGCCAATCCTATGCTTACTGTCAATTTCTCAGCTTCATTTATAACCACTCCAAAAAAAATTCACCTTTCAAATACATTATGGAGATAAGCCTGATTATTCTCATCATACCAGGGATTCTAAAACTGGTCATAACAATTTTAAGCATCACCATTGGTGAAAACAAATATCTGCTTTTTTTTTTTTTTTTTTTTGTCCTAAGAGTCACATTTTCATCATGATGTCGGAACGTCACTGACTGGGTTCATCGCTGGGCTGCAAGGGTCACTCATTGTATGAGCTTGGGCAAGTTCTAATCTCTCTGAGCCTCATCTTTAAAATGGGAGCAATATTAATATCTCATGAGATTCTCATTTTAAATAAACCAGTACATTTAACATACTGAGAATGTGGCCAGCATGTAATAAAACTTCCATAACTGATTATTTTGTTAATAAAGACTTTTGCAGTCTCTCCTTCCACTCACAAATTGCCTGATTTAAATTCTTTTCAATGCTATTTTTACATACTTTACAAAAATATATATATTTATTAGTTGTACATGTGATCTTGGTTCTCTACACATTCTAGTGTTTAAAATTTATCCTAAGGATAAATGTACTTCATAGCTCAAGTATAGAAGTGTATATTATCTGTATCTCTCAGGTTAGGCTTGGAATGGATACATTTTTCAAGTTAAATAATTATAACTAAATGTGTATCTTCAACTGTCTTTAGAGAATAAGCTGTGGTTCCCAAGGGATGGCACTGTAAAGCAGAATTGGACTGATAAATTTGTCAATGAAATGTGAACCAGTACATTTAATTCAAGAACTTTTAAAAAAGCACAAGATGATTCATGTTACTTTTACTTATTCAAGAATAATTTTAAAAATTTAGAGTGGGGTCGGGCCGGTGGCTCATGACTATAATCCCAGCACTTTGGGAGGCTGAGTTGGTTGGATCACTTGAGGTCAGGAGCTTGAGACCAGTCTGGCCAACATGGGTGAAACCCCATCTCTACTAAAAATACAAAAATTAGTCGGGCATGGTAGCACACGCCTGTGGTCACAGATACTCGGGAGACTGAAGCACGAGAATTGCTTGAGCCCGGGGAGGCAGAGGTTGCAGTGAGCCAAGATTGTGACACTGCACTCCAGCCTCAGCGACACAGAGTGAGACTCCATCTCAATAAATAAATAAATAAAAATAAAAATTTAGATTGGGGTACAGAGGGCTGCAGAGGTGTACCGAGAGATTCAGCTGCAGGAGATACATGGATGACCTTGAGGAAATAACCAGAAAGAAGTAAAAATTTTAAAGGTAACTTAAAAAATTCTATGTATACATATATGTGTATTTTCAAATGAAATCATGTTTATTGCAGCACTGGATGGAACTGGAGGCCATTACCTTAAATGAAACAACTGAGACACAGAAATACAAACACCCCACATTGTCATAAGTGGTAGCTAAATAATGTGTACACTTGGACGTAGCGTGTGAAAAGATGGAGACTTGGAAGGGTTGGGGGTGCAAGATGCAAAATTACTAATGGGTGCAATGCATATTATTCCAGTGATGGATATTCAAAAAGCCCTGACTTCACTCCATGCAGCAAACTATCCATGTAACAAAATTACAATTGTGCCCCATAACTTTATACAAAATTTAAAAAAAACGAATGTGTATAATATATATTTTCTCAGACTAAACTAAAAGTGTAAGTAGGCTGGGTGCGGTGGCTCATGCCTGTAATCCCAGCACTTCGGGAGGCCGAGGCAAGTGGATCACCTGAGGTCAGGAGTTCAAGACCAGTCTGGCTGACATAGTGAAACCCCGTCTCTACTAAAATATAAAAATTAGCCAGGTATGGTGGCAGGTACCTGTAATCCCAGTTACTTGGGAGGCTGAGGCAGGAGAATCACTTGAACCTGAGAGGCAGAGGTTACAGTGAACTGAGTTCATGCCAGTGCACTCCAGCCTGAGCGACAGAGAGAAACTCCGTCTCCAAAAAAAAAAAAAAAAAAAAGTGGATCTAATGATGGTGTGGAAACAAATGGTTTATTACTTTTGTAAATAACACTAGAAAAATTATCAGTATAAAGACATTTGTTGAAATCAGGTTAACAAAATAATGGTTTTATAACTCTTTATGTGGTATTCATTGTTATTAAAATATTATTTTTTTCTTTTGCAGATTCCTTTTCTCCAGTACTTTCCCCCTAATTTAACATTTTTCTGTTTTCCTGAATTCTCATTGCTGGCTTCCAAATGCTACCAGACTGGTAAGCCATGTTGGGGTTGCCATTCTCTGCTTCACGGTCTGGAAACAGCTTCCAGGGAGTAAACTGGTAATATTTTCACACTTAGCTTTCTTATTTCTTTTATCTCATAGATCACAATTCTGCACAGTCCTATTTTACAACGTTTATGAAAACTGTTTTCATATAATTTTCTAGTTTTCTAGATTATAAGGTGTGAAGTAAATCCAGTTACTATCACTCCAGTTTATTCTGAAGTAATTCACTTTTCATGTCATAATAATTGTAGCTGGATATTAATTTTTCAAGTAATTTCAGAATTTTGTTTTTAGTAATTGG
>NW_022322553.1:0-1025 GCF_002776525.5 Piliocolobus tephrosceles | reverse complement strand
GTACATTAGAGAATAAGAATGGATTTCCCACACATCTAGATAAAGAGTTCTTAACCTTGGGTTCGCAAACTTGGATGGAAAAAAACCTGCACCATTATTTTTGCTAACTTCTAACTCAGATTTATAATTTCTTTCACTTATGAATGTAGGCAACAAATCAAAAGTCTAATGATGACTTTGTCACCACGGGAACTTATTATAGTTGCTGAAGAGTTATATCAAAATTTTGTGCTTTCTTCACACTCCTTTGAAATTAGCCATTAGATATGCTGCAGATATGTGCAGTCCAATCTTGTTTCTTGAGTTAATAAAGAATATATATATATTCCTATGGAAATGTGATGTATAGTATTTTGAGAGCTATATTTAAATATAATTGCTATTCTTTGTAATAAATTATATTTTATTTTATGCATTTAAAAATGTCATTTTGAGAAGGGGGTCTGTAGATTTTCCAGACTGCCAAAGGGGTCCATGGCACACAAATATTTAACAGCTCTAGTGTTGCCATCTCAACAAGCTATCATCATCTATTCACCATTATTTCTGACATTTTCTGCACTCTGTTTATTACCTTTGAAAGCCACATGTAAAATTTATAATGTAAAAACAATTCTGTGAAAGGAAGTGGTATCAATTACGGTAGTGTCAGGACTGGGAAACCATTCTGGATATTTTAACCAGGAAGAGATGTAATATAAGGAGTTATAGACTGGAGCTGAGGGATCAAAGGTCAAGGAATACTACCACTGACATTCTAGAAATCAGGAAGTTTAAGGAACTTTAGGAAGCTTTCACTAACATTCTTAGCTGCTACAACACCAAGGGATATGATTGGTGGCAGAAGGATACCTGAAAGCTTCTGGACACTGTCACATCTACAGTGTATGCAAGCCCACACAATGCATACAACTGCCTGTTGCTGCTGCAGAAAACTTAATAGTTTCTATTTTTTCTCTGTTCTCCAGTTCTTGCAGTTGCTTTACGTTGTTGAAATGTAACTCGGGCTGGGATTCTGAGAAATG
>NW_022322552.1:0-1025 GCF_002776525.5 Piliocolobus tephrosceles | reverse complement strand
CATTTCTCAGAATCCCAGCCCGAGTTACATTTCAACAACGTAAAGCAACTGCAAGAACTGGAGAACAGAGAAAAAATAGAAACTATTAAGTTTTCTGCAGCAGCAACAGGCAGTTGTATGCATTGTGTGGGCTTGCATACACTGTAGATGTGACAGTGTCCAGAAGCTTTCAGGTATCCTTCTGCCACCAATCATATCCCTTGGTGTTGTAGCAGCTAAGAATGTTAGTGAAAGCTTCCTAAAGTTCCTTAAACTTCCTGATTTCTAGAATGTCAGTGGTAGTATTCCTTGACCTTTGATCCCTCAGCTCCAGTCTATAACTCCTTATATTACATCTCTTCCTGGTTAAAATATCCAGAATGGTTTCCCAGTCCTGACACTACCGTAATTGATACCACTTCCTTTCACAGAATTGTTTTTACATTATAAATTTTACATGTGGCTTTCAAAGGTAATAAACAGAGTGCAGAAAATGTCAGAAATAATGGTGAATAGATGATGATAGCTTGTTGAGATGGCAACACTAGAGCTGTTAAATATTTGTGTGCCATGGACCCCTTTGGCAGTCTGGAAAATCTACAGACCCCCTTCTCAAAATGACATTTTTAAATGCATAAAATAAAATATAATTTATTACAAAGAATAGCAATTATATTTAAATATAGCTCTCAAAATACTATACATCACATTTCCATAGGAATATATATATATTCTTTATTAACTCAAGAAACAAGATTGGACTGCACATATCTGCAGCATATCTAATGGCTAATTTCAAAGGAGTGTGAAGAAAGCACAAAATTTTGATATAACTCTTCAGCAACTATAATAAGTTCCCGTGGTGACAAAGTCATCATTAGACTTTTGATTTGTTGCCTACATTCATAAGTGAAAGAAATTATAAATCTGAGTTAGAAGTTAGCAAAAATAATGGTGCAGGTTTTTTTCCATCCAAGTTTGCGAACCCAAGGTTAAGAACTCTTTATCTAGATGTGTGGGAAATCCATTCTTATTCTCTAATGTAC
>NW_022322551.1:0-7928 GCF_002776525.5 Piliocolobus tephrosceles | reverse complement strand
TTTATTTATTTATTTATTTATTTATTTATTTATTTATTTATTTATTTGAGATAGAGAGTCGCTCCGCAGGCCAGGCTAGAGTGCAATGGCATGATCTCTGCTCATTGCAACCCCCACCTCTCGGGTTCAAGTGATTCTCCTGCCTCAACCTCCCAAGTAGCTGGGATTACAGGCCTGTGTCACCATATCCGGCTAATTTTTGTATTTTTAGTAGAGATGGGGTTTTGCCATGTTGGCCAGGCTGGTCTCGAACTCCTGACCTCAGGTGATCCACCTACCTCAGCCTCCCAAACTGCTGGGATAACAGCCCTGAGCACCGCGCCTAGCCTAGAAACATCTTAAAGTAGTTCCAAACTCTTTATGACATGCTTCAATTAAAAGACATGATCACCAAAAATATTTGAGTTTATTAACTAAGCCATTCTACTCTTCAAAACCTTTTAAAAGAAATTCAGCCCGGGCGCTGTGGCTCATGCCTGTAATCCCAGCCCTTTGGGAATCAGGTGAATCACAAGGTCAGGAGATCGAGAGCATCCTGGCTAACACGATGAAACCCCGTCTCTACTAAAAATAGAGGAAAAAAAAAAAAAAAAAATTAGCCGGGCGTGGAGGCGGGCACCTGTGGTCCCAGCTACCCAGGAGGCTGAGGCAGGAGAATGGCATGAAACCAGGAGGCGGAGCTTGCAGTGAACCGAGATCACACCACTGCACTCCAGCCTGGGTAACAGAGCCAGACTCCGTCTCAAGAAAAAAAAGAAAAAAAAAAAAGAAAACGAAATTCAAAACATGGGCACTAAAATTTCGTTTTAGAGCTTGTCACTTTATAATATACCTAAATTCAAGTTGTTTTTGAGCTTATCATCGGTAGATAGATAACAATAGAACAGTAAGCATAAAAGCTACCATGACTTTAAAAAATTTCATGGTCAGGCGCAGTGGCTCACGCCTGTAATCTCAGCACTTTGGGAGGCCAAGGCAGTCGGATAATGAGGTCAGAAGTTCAAGGCCAGCATGACTAACATGGTGAAACCCCATCTCTACTAAAAAACACAAAAATTAGCTGGGTGTGGTGGCCTGTAATCCCAGCTACTCAGGAGGCTGAGGCGGGAGGGAGAATTGCTTGAACCCGGAAGGTGGAGGTTGCAGTGACCGGAGATCACGCCATTGCACTTCAGCCTGGGCGACCAGGAGAAACTCTGAGTCAAAAAAACAAAAAAACAAAAAACAAAAAACCTCATACCTACATTTATCATGATATTGTTCTAAAGTAATCTCACTTTAAATTGAAATATTTTAAACTTTTGTAATTAGTTAAAATATCTGTATTCATTTCTGCCTCTGATTTTATCTATTTAGTATCAAAATTTGTCAATAAAATTAATCAGATATTTCTTAAATGGATTCAAACAGATGATGAAATGTTGCTTATATAATTATAATTATTAATGTGAACACGAAACAATGGGAAGTTACAAAATTTATAGTATACTGCAAAGATTCCCACTTCCCATGTTGTGAGAACAAAGGAATTGTCATTTTGAGGTAGACCTAACATCCTGCCAGGTGGTGATCTGACCCCAGAAGCAGCCCCAAGATGTAAAACATTTTCCCTGATATTACCCTTGAAGATCTTGGCTTATTTTAGCATCTGTTGTTGATCAAGTTTTTAAAACATTTTATGAATCTCTTCTCTTTCTTTTCTGTGATAGTACATTCTCTATGCATAACAAGTCCTACAACACTATTGGTAATAACAGTAGGTGAGTGATGTTGAACACAGAATTTGTAACCAGATATTCCTGAGTTAGAATTTTGGTGCTGCCCTCAGTGATCTAGAGCAGATCACTTCTTCAAGTTTCATTATTTCCACATAATAAATGTAAATAATAATAACATCTAAGGTCATGATTTAAATAAGTTTATATATTTGTATATAAGTACATGTATACATATATATGAAACATACTTTTATAATTTATTATTAATAAATTACTCAAAATAAGGCTTAAGGTTACTTATTCTACTTTATGAATAGTGTAAACAATCTTGCATTTTCCTTAGTTATATCCTTTATAATATTGTACACATTTTAATTGAATCCTTTCACTTGGCTAAATTCCTACAAAGGCACGACACTCCTTCACCCCTCCCCAGCATGGGGTATGTTGGTGTTAGAATTTAGCATGTTGTCTCATAATCTTTAGGGTAGGATAGAAGAATCTACAATTTTTACAAATTTCCAAGGTTCTACTTATAGAAACTAGAATTTGAAGGCCACTGCTTCAGAATCTCATGAAAAGCACAATACGTAGACTCACCTGTTTTTTTTTTAATTACCTCAGGATAAAACTCTATAAACTCACCTAACGTCTTCAATAACCCTGGATCCAAGAGACTTCCTCAATGTTTTAACTTTTTTTTTTTTTTTTTTTTTGACCTGGAACATATCTGTACTGCAGATTCGAAGCTTTCTTTCAAAAGCTAGGCCCCTTTCTGCTTCTGATATGCTTTAGATCTTCAGTTTACTGGTCAAGAATACTTTATAGAGGTTTTACAAGAATATCAGTGTCTTAAGGCTTCTGAAAGCATAAACTACACTTATCATACTTTTTTATTTCTTTATTCCTTTCCCTTTCATTATCTTCCCATTTTAGAGGGCTAAAGTGTGACAATACTACAATAAGGACCTTAAACTCATATGAGGCACTTGGATATTTGTCACAGAGAAGAAAACTTTAAAACGCTGAAACAAAGAGGACTCTAGACCCACACAGAACACAGAGACAAATTTTAGCCCAACAGGACCATCTCCTTGATCTGTCCTTACTCCTTTGCTTCCTCTGTTCTTTTCCACAATAATTCAAAAGCTAGAATTGCTAATTATGTTTTTCTCCGTTATTGGGCGTGAATCTTAGTTATCTGGAGGAGATCATATCTCAAGGTCTTGCATTTTTCATCTGCAACATCCTGGCATATCCCTACAATGTGTTTAAATAAGCAACAGGCTTCTTGAGGGTTATTGCCTTTTAAAATGCTATCTCCTTTTTATCCCTGATGTCAGCACAGTGTCAGAGTTAGCTTTCCTAAAATTGAATACCAATAGTATTAACAATAAAATAATAGCGTTTATGCTGTAATAAATAGTAGTAATTCAACAGCATCATTTAAGCACTTACTAAAATAGGGCAGTCACTATATAAATAAAAATACTTTATGCAAGCATTTTGTATTCACATTTTATAGCTAGTACTAAATGCATAACACTGAGCATATATATGAGACAAATTTTATTTTTGTAATATAGCCAGAATGATGTAGATAAATTTCCATTTCTAAAAACGAACATCATAAAGCTTTATTATATTTCATCTGGTAATAAAGGTCAAAGTAGAACAAAAGAGGTAATATATTTCTTATATACTCTTGAAACCTACCCAATAGTCCCATAAATAGTTTTTTGTTTGTTTGTTTTTTGATAAACATAGAAATTGACCCTTCTGATCTTAAAGCTTGAAACTTACATTTGTTTTATCTGAGCTCCTTTCTCAGGAAACAACCTTCAGGCTTCCCAAAAAAAAGTATCAAAGAACTGAAACTCACCAGATCACCACATCCAATGTCACACCCCTCAATCGTCACACCCCTCAATCATTATGATTGTTTCCTTGCCCCTCCCTAGCTCCTGTTTTCTTACACATTAACATTTCTTTCCTGCTATGTAAACACTAATTTTAGTCAGTCAGTGAGTTGAATTTGAGATTGTTACCCATTTCCTCAGCTACAGCACTGGATTAAAATCTTCTTTGACAACAATTATTGTTTCAGTGATTGGCTTTTTGTATTACCAGCAGCATAATCTAAACTGAACCCTTAGTGTTCCTGTGACAGATTTTGGTTACCTGACAGGAACACATTGCTTGTGTCTTGGCGGCCTTGAGCCGAGTGTCTCAGAAGGCCTCGTAAGCAGTTGCCCACCTGATTTTCACTGGAGGTGTTTCAGTTTCTTTCTGGCCTAACAGCAGCTACCCTCAACTGCATTCCTGATTGTCTAGTCAGAACAGCATTTGAAATTTGACTTCGGCATCCAGATAGGTGAGTGTCAGTTCCTTTGTGGTCCTGGACAGCAGGATCCCCTCCTCTCAGTTTGAGAATTTTTTAAAGAATTTTTTATTTGTAGGTTGAACAAGCCCAAATGACTGAGAGTGGGAAGCACCCTGTGTTCATATGGACATTTTTTGGGGATTTCAGTATGAACGCTCTTGGGGGCTTGTTTGTAATTGTGGTGTGTGTGTATGTGCAAGCAAGTGTGTATCTTTTGTGGGTACCAGACAGTGGGATTGGCTCCTCTCAATTTGAGAAATTCCTAAGAAATGTTCATTTGTGGGTTGATCAAGCCCAACCAATAGAAAGAAGAAGCACCCCAACTGTTTCAGTTTGGACACTCTTAGGGCTCGTTTGTTGTTTCAGCAGTTGGATTGTGTTGGTGATTGTGTGTGTTTGACATAGTCAGAGGAAAGTAGAATTCAGTAAACTAACTTTCTTTAAACACTGTTTGACTCCAGTATTCTTTGGAATCTGGAGTTTGCTATTGAATGGGAAAGAGTGACAAAGTTCCATGTATCCAGGCTTTTGCACTACTGCTCTAACCACAGTTGGGCCTGGTCAGTATGTGATGTTCTTTTGTGTCTCTTGTGGTGCTGATTGGTCCCAGTATTCTTTGGAGTCTGGGGAGGTTTAGCCTTTAAAAATCAAACTGCCATGAAAACTGTTCTACCCAAAATTTTGATTCACAGCCTTCACTGGATTACCTATTGGGGTAAAGAAAGTGTGGCTATGTAAACCAGTGAGTTTGTATTGCTATATCATGGCTAGAGTTCTGAGGTAAAATGGATTGGATTTTTATGTGTGTTTATATGTGTCTTAATGTGTTTATGTTCATATATTATGGGTATTTTTTTTTGTCTATGAAATTGGTTTATAAATAAAAGAGCACACATAAAATAAGTAAGCCCAAAGTATTTTTCAAGTTCAAATGACTTAAGTAAACCACAATAAACAAGCTGGCTTTAAAATTTTTGATAAAATAAAAAAAGAAATGTCTTTAGAATTGTCAGCATACATTTTTGTCTGGGTTTTATATATGGCTCTGCTATATATAATTGAGGTGTCATGGTTTGGCATAGAAGGTTACAAAACTATAAACCCAGCCAAAATAAAATGATCTTGGTTTGTGTACCTTCTTTGACAAATGAGACTAATTGCATGTTCTTAGCTGATTCTTGTGAGTTACTGGCAAAAATACCTATATATTTAATTTTAAGATTTAGTTGAGGACCTGACATTCACTAGCTATTAAAAAAAAGCATAGTGAACAAGGAAACAGCTAACTTTAAATGATGGTGTCTAAATATTTCAGTTTTCAGATTAATCTAGATAAACTATTAAAATGAAAGAATCAAGTACTTGTAAATTGAATAAATGCTGTAGGTAAACTTTTTGTGTAATTTAAAAATTTTAAATTGTTTTTGATGCTCATTGGGTGTCTGGGTCATTTCCAGTTAAGAAAAAGTTATGAGTAAACATATTTCTAAAAACTGTGGAATGGATCTCATCTGTAAAATGCTAATATCTGATAGCCCAGAAATTCTTGCTTCTCAGGTGTTCACTAAAACTTTGTTCTCTAAAATTTAAGGCTACTAAGGATAAGAATTCTAAAGAAGATGTGTTTTTATTGAGAACAAATCATTTTGTCTAGTTCAGAAGTTATCTAAATGTTAATTCAAATTATGGGCTTGAAATGGTTACTTATGAAACAAGGTAGAAGAAAACCAGTAAGTAGAAGATAAAGAGATGTGAAAAAAGTTATAGATATGAAAATACATTTTTGGTAAGGAAGGTGATAATGAAAAAAAAATTTATAACAAAAGCTTTTGTCTGATGAATGTTTGTCCTAAATTAAAATAACCGGTTATTAAAAATAGAAAAGAAAGAAAATCTAGGACAAAACAGAAAGTCCAGGCATATCATGGATGGTCTGTGTAAGTCATATGCCATTTTTCTTGTTTCTCAGTGTGTCTACTTTCATGCCCATACAAAGAAAATACAAAGTTGTAAAAGCTTAGATAATGAAATATCCTTTGAAACTTGATAAAAATTGGAATTCTTTGGCTAATTAACATTGTTCATAGTTAAAGCTCATATCTTAATGAAGGTAAAATATAAATTATTATAAAGAAATACATTAGCAGTTTGGCAATTTTTTAAATATAGTTAAGTCCAAAGCTGAATGTAACATGGAGCCAAATTTCATAGTATATTTGCTATTCTGCATCACACTCCTGAAGTGAATTTCTTAATTACAGAAAATATATGATGGTACTGCTGGACTTAAAGACAGTAAATGTCAGAAAACTGAATCAGGAATAAAATACTCATCAGGTGAATTTTTTTTGGCTCTGGGTAACACTAACCTGAGGTAAATTAAGTAGAAGAAAAATTGAGGGTTGGAATACTGTTTGTTTATTTTTGCTTCTTTTTTTTCATGAGACAGAATCTTGCTCTGTTGCCAGGCTGAAGTGCAGTGGCATGATCTCAGCTAACTGCAAACGCTGCCTCCTGTGTTCAAGTGATTCCCCTGCCTCAGCCTCAGTCCTCAGCTGGGACTACAGGTGCTGCCACCACACCTGGCTAATTTTTTGTATTTTAGTAGAGATGGGGTTTCACCATGTTGGCCATGATGGTCTCAATCTCCTGATCTCGTGATCCCCTCTCCTCCGCCTCCGTAGGTGTTGGGATTACAGGAGTGAGCCACTGCGCCCGGCCTATTTTTGCTTCTAATTTTCATTTATTTGCTGTTTGTTCTACTTATACATACAAATATATACACATATACATATATATACACATATACACATATTTATATTTATACACATACACATATGTATACATATACATATACATATTTGTATACATATACATCTATATAAAACTATTGATGCTTTTTAGTTTCTAATGGAAAGCTTTTATTTGGTTCTATGAATGGTCATTTTGTTTTCTATGTATCCCCAACAATTTATCATTTGCTCTATTTATTGAAAGTTCCTAAACTACCTTTGTCAAGCTTCAAAACATTGATGAAGGACAGCAGCCATTTAAATCTGACTGTTTTTTCTTACCTCTGATTATATTGCTAGCTATGATAACTTTAAGGTTCCTGGCAAAAATCACATAAAAGACTTATTTTTATAAGTTCTAAACAAAAATAGTACATTACATATTTTGTCATTTGGAGAAGTAGATGAGAATAGAAGTGTTTAAATGATGTTTATTTCCAAGGTAATTCAATGCAATCAATAATTTGAGTTAGTTCAGATCCTTTCCTTTAATAAAGAAAAACTGTGATATGGATTCAAAGTTTTAATGTTCAGGAAAGACTGGGCTTTTCTTTAAGGGAATTTTTAATTGATTGGGATTTCTCTCAAACTACTTTAGTTTTGTTTATCATTATTAACATTAAGTGACACTCAACTGAATTAAGCAGTAATTATTTGAAAAAGTGTGATACTTTGTTGTAATTTTTTATCCAAATCCATTTATCTCTGATGGGCATTCATGTGGTACTTGAAAACAAAATATGTACTAGTGTTGCACTGGTTTGAAGACTTCAGTGGTGAAAGTTACTTAATTAGTTGTAAGTACTGTATCCATAAGTGAATCTTAGAAATGTGTAATGATGGTCTTTTAAATAGCTAAAGAAAAATTATTGTGTGGTTTTCACTTTGTCCTTGCTTTGTTGTATAGTATTTAAGTGAAATGAGATTTCTTATCTTTATTCTGAATTTCCAAAACTGATATTTGCATTTGCCATTTTTCAATAATGGAAAAAAAACAACATTAGTTGCCTTACTTTGAAAAGTTTGGCAAAGGAC
>NW_022322550.1:0-7927 GCF_002776525.5 Piliocolobus tephrosceles | reverse complement strand
TTTATTTATTTATTTATTTATTTATTTATTTATTTATTTATTTATTTGAGATAGAGAGTCGCTCCGCAGGCCAGGCTAGAGTGCAATGGCATGATCTCTGCTCATTGCAACCCCCACCTCTCGGGTTCAAGTGATTCTCCTGCCTCAACCTCCCAAGTAGCTGGGATTACAGGCCTGTGTCACCATATCCGGCTAATTTTTGTATTTTTAGTAGAGATGGGGTTTTGCCATGTTGGCCAGGCTGGTCTCGAACTCCTGACCTCAGGTGATCCACCTACCTCAGCCTCCCAAACTGCTGGGATAACAGCCCTGAGCACCGCGCCTAGCCTAGAAACATCTTAAAGTAGTTCCAAACTCTTTATGACATGCTTCAATTAAAAGACATGATCACCAAAAATATTTGAGTTTATTAACTAAGCCATTCTACTCTTCAAAACCTTTTAAAAGAAATTCAGCCCGGGCGCTGTGGCTCATGCCTGTAATCCCAGCCCTTTGGGAATCAGGTGAATCACAAGGTCAGGAGATCGAGAGCATCCTGGCTAACACGATGAAACCCCGTCTCTACTAAAAATAGAGGAAAAAAAAAAAAAAAAAATTAGCCGGGCGTGGAGGCGGGCACCTGTGGTCCCAGCTACCCAGGAGGCTGAGGCAGGAGAATGGCATGAAACCAGGAGGCGGAGCTTGCAGTGAACCGAGATCACACCACTGCACTCCAGCCTGGGTAACAGAGCCAGACTCCGTCTCAAGAAAAAAAAGAAAAAAAAAAAAGAAAACGAAATTCAAAACATGGGCACTAAAATTTCGTTTTAGAGCTTGTCACTTTATAATATACCTAAATTCAAGTTGTTTTTGAGCTTATCATCGGTAGATAGATAACAATAGAACAGTAAGCATAAAAGCTACCATGACTTTAAAAAATTTCATGGTCAGGCGCAGTGGCTCACGCCTGTAATCTCAGCACTTTGGGAGGCCAAGGCAGTCGGATAATGAGGTCAGAAGTTCAAGGCCAGCATGACTAACATGGTGAAACCCCATCTCTACTAAAAAACACAAAAATTAGCTGGGTGTGGTGGCCTGTAATCCCAGCTACTCAGGAGGCTGAGGCGGGAGGGAGAATTGCTTGAACCCGGAAGGTGGAGGTTGCAGTGACCGGAGATCACGCCATTGCACTTCAGCCTGGGCGACCAGGAGAAACTCTGAGTCAAAAAAACAAAAAAACAAAAAACAAAAAACCTCATACCTACATTTATCATGATATTGTTCTAAAGTAATCTCACTTTAAATTGAAATATTTTAAACTTTTGTAATTAGTTAAAATATCTGTATTCATTTCTGCCTCTGATTTTATCTATTTAGTATCAAAATTTGTCAATAAAATTAATCAGATATTTCTTAAATGGATTCAAACAGATGATGAAATGTTGCTTATATAATTATAATTATTAATGTGAACACGAAACAATGGGAAGTTACAAAATTTATAGTATACTGCAAAGATTCCCACTTCCCATGTTGTGAGAACAAAGGAATTGTCATTTTGAGGTAGACCTAACATCCTGCCAGGTGGTGATCTGACCCCAGAAGCAGCCCCAAGATGTAAAACATTTTCCCTGATATTACCCTTGAAGATCTTGGCTTATTTTAGCATCTGTTGTTGATCAAGTTTTTAAAACATTTTATGAATCTCTTCTCTTTCTTTTCTGTGATAGTACATTCTCTATGCATAACAAGTCCTACAACACTATTGGTAATAACAGTAGGTGAGTGATGTTGAACACAGAATTTGTAACCAGATATTCCTGAGTTAGAATTTTGGTGCTGCCCTCAGTGATCTAGAGCAGATCACTTCTTCAAGTTTCATTATTTCCACATAATAAATGTAAATAATAATAACATCTAAGGTCATGATTTAAATAAGTTTATATATTTGTATATAAGTACATGTATACATATATATGAAACATACTTTTATAATTTATTATTAATAAATTACTCAAAATAAGGCTTAAGGTTACTTATTCTACTTTATGAATAGTGTAAACAATCTTGCATTTTCCTTAGTTATATCCTTTATAATATTGTACACATTTTAATTGAATCCTTTCACTTGGCTAAATTCCTACAAAGGCACGACACTCCTTCACCCCTCCCCAGCATGGGGTATGTTGGTGTTAGAATTTAGCATGTTGTCTCATAATCTTTAGGGTAGGATAGAAGAATCTACAATTTTTACAAATTTCCAAGGTTCTACTTATAGAAACTAGAATTTGAAGGCCACTGCTTCAGAATCTCATGAAAAGCACAATACGTAGACTCACCTGTTTTTTTTTTAATTACCTCAGGATAAAACTCTATAAACTCACCTAACGTCTTCAATAACCCTGGATCCAAGAGACTTCCTCAATGTTTTAACTTTTTTTTTTTTTTTTTTTTTGACCTGGAACATATCTGTACTGCAGATTCGAAGCTTTCTTTCAAAAGCTAGGCCCCTTTCTGCTTCTGATATGCTTTAGATCTTCAGTTTACTGGTCAAGAATACTTTATAGAGGTTTTACAAGAATATCAGTGTCTTAAGGCTTCTGAAAGCATAAACTACACTTATCATACTTTTTTATTTCTTTATTCCTTTCCCTTTCATTATCTTCCCATTTTAGAGGGCTAAAGTGTGACAATACTACAATAAGGACCTTAAACTCATATGAGGCACTTGGATATTTGTCACAGAGAAGAAAACTTTAAAACGCTGAAACAAAGAGGACTCTAGACCCACACAGAACACAGAGACAAATTTTAGCCCAACAGGACCATCTCCTTGATCTGTCCTTACTCCTTTGCTTCCTCTGTTCTTTTCCACAATAATTCAAAAGCTAGAATTGCTAATTATGTTTTTCTCCGTTATTGGGCGTGAATCTTAGTTATCTGGAGGAGATCATATCTCAAGGTCTTGCATTTTTCATCTGCAACATCCTGGCATATCCCTACAATGTGTTTAAATAAGCAACAGGCTTCTTGAGGGTTATTGCCTTTTAAAATGCTATCTCCTTTTTATCCCTGATGTCAGCACAGTGTCAGAGTTAGCTTTCCTAAAATTGAATACCAATAGTATTAACAATAAAATAATAGCGTTTATGCTGTAATAAATAGTAGTAATTCAACAGCATCATTTAAGCACTTACTAAAATAGGGCAGTCACTATATAAATAAAAATACTTTATGCAAGCATTTTGTATTCACATTTTATAGCTAGTACTAAATGCATAACACTGAGCATATATATGAGACAAATTTTATTTTTGTAATATAGCCAGAATGATGTAGATAAATTTCCATTTCTAAAAACGAACATCATAAAGCTTTATTATATTTCATCTGGTAATAAAGGTCAAAGTAGAACAAAAGAGGTAATATATTTCTTATATACTCTTGAAACCTACCCAATAGTCCCATAAATAGTTTTTTGTTTGTTTGTTTTTTGATAAACATAGAAATTGACCCTTCTGATCTTAAAGCTTGAAACTTACATTTGTTTTATCTGAGCTCCTTTCTCAGGAAACAACCTTCAGGCTTCCCAAAAAAAAGTATCAAAGAACTGAAACTCACCAGATCACCACATCCAATGTCACACCCCTCAATCGTCACACCCCTCAATCATTATGATTGTTTCCTTGCCCCTCCCTAGCTCCTGTTTTCTTACACATTAACATTTCTTTCCTGCTATGTAAACACTAATTTTAGTCAGTCAGTGAGTTGAATTTGAGATTGTTACCCATTTCCTCAGCTACAGCACTGGATTAAAATCTTCTTTGACAACAATTATTGTTTCAGTGATTGGCTTTTTGTATTACCAGCAGCATAATCTAAACTGAACCCTTAGTGTTCCTGTGACAGATTTTGGTTACCTGACAGGAACACATTGCTTGTGTCTTGGCGGCCTTGAGCCGAGTGTCTCAGAAGGCCTCGTAAGCAGTTGCCCACCTGATTTTCACTGGAGGTGTTTCAGTTTCTTTCTGGCCTAACAGCAGCTACCCTCAACTGCATTCCTGATTGTCTAGTCAGAACAGCATTTGAAATTTGACTTCGGCATCCAGATAGGTGAGTGTCAGTTCCTTTGTGGTCCTGGACAGCAGGATCCCCTCCTCTCAGTTTGAGAATTTTTTAAAGAATTTTTTATTTGTAGGTTGAACAAGCCCAAATGACTGAGAGTGGGAAGCACCCTGTGTTCATATGGACATTTTTTGGGGATTTCAGTATGAACGCTCTTGGGGGCTTGTTTGTAATTGTGGTGTGTGTGTATGTGCAAGCAAGTGTGTATCTTTTGTGGGTACCAGACAGTGGGATTGGCTCCTCTCAATTTGAGAAATTCCTAAGAAATGTTCATTTGTGGGTTGATCAAGCCCAACCAATAGAAAGAAGAAGCACCCCAACTGTTTCAGTTTGGACACTCTTAGGGCTCGTTTGTTGTTTCAGCAGTTGGATTGTGTTGGTGATTGTGTGTGTTTGACATAGTCAGAGGAAAGTAGAATTCAGTAAACTAACTTTCTTTAAACACTGTTTGACTCCAGTATTCTTTGGAATCTGGAGTTTGCTATTGAATGGGAAAGAGTGACAAAGTTCCATGTATCCAGGCTTTTGCACTACTGCTCTAACCACAGTTGGGCCTGGTCAGTATGTGATGTTCTTTTGTGTCTCTTGTGGTGCTGATTGGTCCCAGTATTCTTTGGAGTCTGGGGAGGTTTAGCCTTTAAAAATCAAACTGCCATGAAAACTGTTCTACCCAAAATTTTGATTCACAGCCTTCACTGGATTACCTATTGGGGTAAAGAAAGTGTGGCTATGTAAACCAGTGAGTTTGTATTGCTATATCATGGCTAGAGTTCTGAGGTAAAATGGATTGGATTTTTATGTGTGTTTATATGTGTCTTAATGTGTTTATGTTCATATATTATGGGTATTTTTTTTTGTCTATGAAATTGGTTTATAAATAAAAGAGCACACATAAAATAAGTAAGCCCAAAGTATTTTTCAAGTTCAAATGACTTAAGTAAACCACAATAAACAAGCTGGCTTTAAAATTTTTGATAAAATAAAAAAAGAAATGTCTTTAGAATTGTCAGCATACATTTTTGTCTGGGTTTTATATATGGCTCTGCTATATATAATTGAGGTGTCATGGTTTGGCATAGAAGGTTACAAAACTA
Source organism: Piliocolobus tephrosceles (assembly GCF_002776525.5). Classification (NCBI taxonomy): domain Eukaryota; kingdom Metazoa; phylum Chordata; class Mammalia; order Primates; family Cercopithecidae; genus Piliocolobus; species Piliocolobus tephrosceles. The sequence continues at coordinate 2,729 of NW_022322550.1, read as the reverse complement.
TAAACCCAGCCAAAATAAAATGATCTTGGTTTGTGTACCTTCTTTGACAAATGAGACTAATTGCATGTTCTTAGCTGATTCTTGTGAGTTACTGGCAAAAATACCTATATATTTAATTTTAAGATTTAGTTGAGGACCTGACATTCACTAGCTATTAAAAAAAAGCATAGTGAACAAGGAAACAGCTAACTTTAAATGATGGTGTCTAAATATTTCAGTTTTCAGATTAATCTAGATAAACTATTAAAATGAAAGAATCAAGTACTTGTAAATTGAATAAATGCTGTAGGTAAACTTTTTGTGTAATTTAAAAATTTTAAATTGTTTTTGATGCTCATTGGGTGTCTGGGTCATTTCCAGTTAAGAAAAAGTTATGAGTAAACATATTTCTAAAAACTGTGGAATGGATCTCATCTGTAAAATGCTAATATCTGATAGCCCAGAAATTCTTGCTTCTCAGGTGTTCACTAAAACTTTGTTCTCTAAAATTTAAGGCTACTAAGGATAAGAATTCTAAAGAAGATGTGTTTTTATTGAGAACAAATCATTTTGTCTAGTTCAGAAGTTATCTAAATGTTAATTCAAATTATGGGCTTGAAATGGTTACTTATGAAACAAGGTAGAAGAAAACCAGTAAGTAGAAGATAAAGAGATGTGAAAAAAGTTATAGATATGAAAATACATTTTTGGTAAGGAAGGTGATAATGAAAAAAAAATTTATAACAAAAGCTTTTGTCTGATGAATGTTTGTCCTAAATTAAAATAACCGGTTATTAAAAATAGAAAAGAAAGAAAATCTAGGACAAAACAGAAAGTCCAGGCATATCATGGATGGTCTGTGTAAGTCATATGCCATTTTTCTTGTTTCTCAGTGTGTCTACTTTCATGCCCATACAAAGAAAATACAAAGTTGTAAAAGCTTAGATAATGAAATATCCTTTGAAACTTGATAAAAATTGGAATTCTTTGGCTAATTAACATTGTTCATAGTTAAAGCTCATATCTTAATGAAGGTAAAATATAAATTATTATAAAGAAATACATTAGCAGTTTGGCAATTTTTTAAATATAGTTAAGTCCAAAGCTGAATGTAACATGGAGCCAAATTTCATAGTATATTTGCTATTCTGCATCACACTCCTGAAGTGAATTTCTTAATTACAGAAAATATATGATGGTACTGCTGGACTTAAAGACAGTAAATGTCAGAAAACTGAATCAGGAATAAAATACTCATCAGGTGAATTTTTTTTGGCTCTGGGTAACACTAACCTGAGGTAAATTAAGTAGAAGAAAAATTGAGGGTTGGAATACTGTTTGTTTATTTTTGCTTCTTTTTTTTCATGAGACAGAATCTTGCTCTGTTGCCAGGCTGAAGTGCAGTGGCATGATCTCAGCTAACTGCAAACGCTGCCTCCTGTGTTCAAGTGATTCCCCTGCCTCAGCCTCAGTCCTCAGCTGGGACTACAGGTGCTGCCACCACACCTGGCTAATTTTTTGTATTTTAGTAGAGATGGGGTTTCACCATGTTGGCCATGATGGTCTCAATCTCCTGATCTCGTGATCCCCTCTCCTCCGCCTCCGTAGGTGTTGGGATTACAGGAGTGAGCCACTGCGCCCGGCCTATTTTTGCTTCTAATTTTCATTTATTTGCTGTTTGTTCTACTTATACATACAAATATATACACATATACATATATATACACATATACACATATTTATATTTATACACATACACATATGTATACATATACATATACATATTTGTATACATATACATCTATATAAAACTATTGATGCTTTTTAGTTTCTAATGGAAAGCTTTTATTTGGTTCTATGAATGGTCATTTTGTTTTCTATGTATCCCCAACAATTTATCATTTGCTCTATTTATTGAAAGTTCCTAAACTACCTTTGTCAAGCTTCAAAACATTGATGAAGGACAGCAGCCATTTAAATCTGACTGTTTTTTCTTACCTCTGATTATATTGCTAGCTATGATAACTTTAAGGTTCCTGGCAAAAATCACATAAAAGACTTATTTTTATAAGTTCTAAACAAAAATAGTACATTACATATTTTGTCATTTGGAGAAGTAGATGAGAATAGAAGTGTTTAAATGATGTTTATTTCCAAGGTAATTCAATGCAATCAATAATTTGAGTTAGTTCAGATCCTTTCCTTTAATAAAGAAAAACTGTGATATGGATTCAAAGTTTTAATGTTCAGGAAAGACTGGGCTTTTCTTTAAGGGAATTTTTAATTGATTGGGATTTCTCTCAAACTACTTTAGTTTTGTTTATCATTATTAACATTAAGTGACACTCAACTGAATTAAGCAGTAATTATTTGAAAAAGTGTGATACTTTGTTGTAATTTTTTATCCAAATCCATTTATCTCTGATGGGCATTCATGTGGTACTTGAAAACAAAATATGTACTAGTGTTGCACTGGTTTGAAGACTTCAGTGGTGAAAGTTACTTAATTAGTTGTAAGTACTGTATCCATAAGTGAATCTTAGAAATGTGTAATGATGGTCTTTTAAATAGCTAAAGAAAAATTATTGTGTGGTTTTCACTTTGTCCTTGCTTTGTTGTATAGTATTTAAGTGAAATGAGATTTCTTATCTTTATTCTGAATTTCCAAAACTGATATTTGCATTTGCCATTTTTCAATAATGGAAAAAAACAACATTAGTTGCCTTACTTTGAAAAGTTTGGCAAAGGAC
>NW_022322549.1:0-7928 GCF_002776525.5 Piliocolobus tephrosceles | reverse complement strand
GTCCTTTGCCAAACTTTTCAAAGTAAGGCAACTAATGTTGTTTTTTTTCCATTATTGAAAAATGGCAAATGCAAATATCAGTTTTGGAAATTCAGAATAAAGATAAGAAATCTCATTTCACTTAAATACTATACAACAAAGCAAGGACAAAGTGAAAACCACACAATAATTTTTCTTTAGCTATTTAAAAGACCATCATTACACATTTCTAAGATTCACTTATGGATACAGTACTTACAACTAATTAAGTAACTTTCACCACTGAAGTCTTCAAACCAGTGCAACACTAGTACATATTTTGTTTTCAAGTACCACATGAATGCCCATCAGAGATAAATGGATTTGGATAAAAAATTACAACAAAGTATCACACTTTTTCAAATAATTACTGCTTAATTCAGTTGAGTGTCACTTAATGTTAATAATGATAAACAAAACTAAAGTAGTTTGAGAGAAATCCCAATCAATTAAAAATTCCCTTAAAGAAAAGCCCAGTCTTTCCTGAACATTAAAACTTTGAATCCATATCACAGTTTTTCTTTATTAAAGGAAAGGATCTGAACTAACTCAAATTATTGATTGCATTGAATTACCTTGGAAATAAACATCATTTAAACACTTCTATTCTCATCTACTTCTCCAAATGACAAAATATGTAATGTACTATTTTTGTTTAGAACTTATAAAAATAAGTCTTTTATGTGATTTTTGCCAGGAACCTTAAAGTTATCATAGCTAGCAATATAATCAGAGGTAAGAAAAAACAGTCAGATTTAAATGGCTGCTGTCCTTCATCAATGTTTTGAAGCTTGACAAAGGTAGTTTAGGAACTTTCAATAAATAGAGCAAATGATAAATTGTTGGGGATACATAGAAAACAAAATGACCATTCATAGAACCAAATAAAAGCTTTCCATTAGAAACTAAAAAGCATCAATAGTTTTATATAGATGTATATGTATACAAATATGTATATGTATATGTATACATATGTGTATGTGTATAAATATAAATATGTGTATATGTGTATATATATGTATATGTGTATATATTTGTATGTATAAGTAGAACAAACAGCAAATAAATGAAAATTAGAAGCAAAAATAGGCCGGGCGCAGTGGCTCACTCCTGTAATCCCAACACCTACGGAGGCGGAGGAGAGGGGATCACGAGATCAGGAGATTGAGACCATCATGGCCAACATGGTGAAACCCCATCTCTACTAAAATACAAAAAATTAGCCAGGTGTGGTGGCAGCACCTGTAGTCCCAGCTGAGGACTGAGGCTGAGGCAGGGGAATCACTTGAACACAGGAGGCAGCGTTTGCAGTTAGCTGAGATCATGCCACTGCACTTCAGCCTGGCAACAGAGCAAGATTCTGTCTCATGAAAAAAAAGAAGCAAAAATAAACAAACAGTATTCCAACCCTCAATTTTTCTTCTACTTAATTTACCTCAGGTTAGTGTTACCCAGAGCCAAAAAAAATTCACCTGATGAGTATTTTATTCCTGATTCAGTTTTCTGACATTTACTGTCTTTAAGTCCAGCAGTACCATCATATATTTTCTGTAATTAAGAAATTCACTTCAGGAGTGTGATGCAGAATAGCAAATATACTATGAAATTTGGCTCCATGTTACATTCAGCTTTGGACTTAACTATATTTAAAAAATTGCCAAACTGCTAATGTATTTCTTTATAATAATTTATATTTTACCTTCATTAAGATATGAGCTTTAACTATGAACAATGTTAATTAGCCAAAGAATTCCAATTTTTATCAAGTTTCAAAGGATATTTCATTATCTAAGCTTTTACAACTTTGTATTTTCTTTGTATGGGCATGAAAGTAGACACACTGAGAAACAAGAAAAATGGCATATGACTTACACAGACCATCCATGATATGCCTGGACTTTCTGTTTTGTCCTAGATTTTCTTTCTTTTCTATTTTTAATAACCGGTTATTTTAATTTAGGACAAACATTCATCAGACAAAAGCTTTTGTTATAAATTTTTTTTTCATTATCACCTTCCTTACCAAAAATGTATTTTCATATCTATAACTTTTTTCACATCTCTTTATCTTCTACTTACTGGTTTTCTTCTACCTTGTTTCATAAGTAACCATTTCAAGCCCATAATTTGAATTAACATTTAGATAACTTCTGAACTAGACAAAATGATTTGTTCTCAATAAAAACACATCTTCTTTAGAATTCTTATCCTTAGTAGCCTTAAATTTTAGAGAACAAAGTTTTAGTGAACACCTGAGAAGCAAGAATTTCTGGGCTATCAGATATTAGCATTTTACAGATGAGATCCATTCCACAGTTTTTAGAAATATGTTTACTCATAACTTTTTCTTAACTGGAAATGACCCAGACACCCAATGAGCATCAAAAACAATTTAAAATTTTTAAATTACACAAAAAGTTTACCTACAGCATTTATTCAATTTACAAGTACTTGATTCTTTCATTTTAATAGTTTATCTAGATTAATCTGAAAACTGAAATATTTAGACACCATCATTTAAAGTTAGCTGTTTCCTTGTTCACTATGCTTTTTTTTAATAGCTAGTGAATGTCAGGTCCTCAACTAAATCTTAAAATTAAATATATAGGTATTTTTGCCAGTAACTCACAAGAATCAGCTAAGAACATGCAATTAGTCTCATTTGTCAAAGAAGGTACACAAACCAAGATCATTTTATTTTGGCTGGGTTTATAGTTTTGTAACCTTCTATGCCAAACCATGACACCTCAATTATATATAGCAGAGCCATATATAAAACCCAGACAAAAATGTATGCTGACAATTCTAAAGACATTTCTTTTTTTATTTTATCAAAAATTTTAAAGCCAGCTTGTTTATTGTGGTTTACTTAAGTCATTTGAACTTGAAAAATACTTTGGGCTTACTTATTTTATGTGTGCTCTTTTATTTATAAACCAATTTCATAGACAAAAAAAAATACCCATAATATATGAACATAAACACATTAAGACACATATAAACACACATAAAAATCCAATCCATTTTACCTCAGAACTCTAGCCATGATATAGCAATACAAACTCACTGGTTTACATAGCCACACTTTCTTTACCCCAATAGGTAATCCAGTGAAGGCTGTGAATCAAAATTTTGGGTAGAACAGTTTTCATGGCAGTTTGATTTTTAAAGGCTAAACCTCCCCAGACTCCAAAGAATACTGGGACCAATCAGCACCACAAGAGACACAAAAGAACATCACATACTGACCAGGCCCAACTGTGGTTAGAGCAGTAGTGCAAAAGCCTGGATACATGGAACTTTGTCACTCTTTCCCATTCAATAGCAAACTCCAGATTCCAAAGAATACTGGAGTCAAACAGTGTTTAAAGAAAGTTAGTTTACTGAATTCTACTTTCCTCTGACTATGTCAAACACACACAATCACCAACACAATCCAACTGCTGAAACAACAAACGAGCCCTAAGAGTGTCCAAACTGAAACAGTTGGGGTGCTTCTTCTTTCTATTGGTTGGGCTTGATCAACCCACAAATGAACATTTCTTAGGAATTTCTCAAATTGAGAGGAGCCAATCCCACTGTCTGGTACCCACAAAAGATACACACTTGCTTGCACATACACACACACCACAATTACAAACAAGCCCCCAAGAGCGTTCATACTGAAATCCCCAAAAAATGTCCATATGAACACAGGGTGCTTCCCACTCTCAGTCATTTGGGCTTGTTCAACCTACAAATAAAAAATTCTTTAAAAAATTCTCAAACTGAGAGGAGGGGATCCTGCTGTCCAGGACCACAAAGGAACTGACACTCACCTATCTGGATGCCGAAGTCAAATTTCAAATGCTGTTCTGACTAGACAATCAGGAATGCAGTTGAGGGTAGCTGCTGTTAGGCCAGAAAGAAACTGAAACACCTCCAGTGAAAATCAGGTGGGCAACTGCTTACGAGGCCTTCTGAGACACTCGGCTCAAGGCCGCCAAGACACAAGCAATGTGTTCCTGTCAGGTAACCAAAATCTGTCACAGGAACACTAAGGGTTCAGTTTAGATTATGCTGCTGGTAATACAAAAAGCCAATCACTGAAACAATAATTGTTGTCAAAGAAGATTTTAATCCAGTGCTGTAGCTGAGGAAATGGGTAACAATCTCAAATTCAACTCACTGACTGACTAAAATTAGTGTTTACATAGCAGGAAAGAAATGTTAATGTGTAAGAAAACAGGAGCTAGGGAGGGGCAAGGAAACAATCATAATGATTGAGGGGTGTGACGATTGAGGGGTGTGACATTGGATGTGGTGATCTGGTGAGTTTCAGTTCTTTGATACTTTTTTTTGGGAAGCCTGAAGGTTGTTTCCTGAGAAAGGAGCTCAGATAAAACAAATGTAAGTTTCAAGCTTTAAGATCAGAAGGGTCAATTTCTATGTTTATCAAAAAACAAACAAACAAAAAACTATTTATGGGACTATTGGGTAGGTTTCAAGAGTATATAAGAAATATATTACCTCTTTTGTTCTACTTTGACCTTTATTACCAGATGAAATATAATAAAGCTTTATGATGTTCGTTTTTAGAAATGGAAATTTATCTACATCATTCTGGCTATATTACAAAAATAAAATTTGTCTCATATATATGCTCAGTGTTATGCATTTAGTACTAGCTATAAAATGTGAATACAAAATGCTTGCATAAAGTATTTTTATTTATATAGTGACTGCCCTATTTTAGTAAGTGCTTAAATGATGCTGTTGAATTACTACTATTTATTACAGCATAAACGCTATTATTTTATTGTTAATACTATTGGTATTCAATTTTAGGAAAGCTAACTCTGACACTGTGCTGACATCAGGGATAAAAAGGAGATAGCATTTTAAAAGGCAATAACCCTCAAGAAGCCTGTTGCTTATTTAAACACATTGTAGGGATATGCCAGGATGTTGCAGATGAAAAATGCAAGACCTTGAGATATGATCTCCTCCAGATAACTAAGATTCACGCCCAATAACGGAGAAAAACATAATTAGCAATTCTAGCTTTTGAATTATTGTGGAAAAGAACAGAGGAAGCAAAGGAGTAAGGACAGATCAAGGAGATGGTCCTGTTGGGCTAAAATTTGTCTCTGTGTTCTGTGTGGGTCTAGAGTCCTCTTTGTTTCAGCGTTTTAAAGTTTTCTTCTCTGTGACAAATATCCAAGTGCCTCATATGAGTTTAAGGTCCTTATTGTAGTATTGTCACACTTTAGCCCTCTAAAATGGGAAGATAATGAAAGGGAAAGGAATAAAGAAATAAAAAAGTATGATAAGTGTAGTTTATGCTTTCAGAAGCCTTAAGACACTGATATTCTTGTAAAACCTCTATAAAGTATTCTTGACCAGTAAACTGAAGATCTAAAGCATATCAGAAGCAGAAAGGGGCCTAGCTTTTGAAAGAAAGCTTCGAATCTGCAGTACAGATATGTTCCAGGTCAAAAAAAAAAAAAAAAAAAAAGTTAAAACATTGAGGAAGTCTCTTGGATCCAGGGTTATTGAAGACGTTAGGTGAGTTTATAGAGTTTTATCCTGAGGTAATTAAAAAAAAAACAGGTGAGTCTACGTATTGTGCTTTTCATGAGATTCTGAAGCAGTGGCCTTCAAATTCTAGTTTCTATAAGTAGAACCTTGGAAATTTGTAAAAATTGTAGATTCTTCTATCCTACCCTAAAGATTATGAGACAACATGCTAAATTCTAACACCAACATACCCCATGCTGGGGAGGGGTGAAGGAGTGTCGTGCCTTTGTAGGAATTTAGCCAAGTGAAAGGATTCAATTAAAATGTGTACAATATTATAAAGGATATAACTAAGGAAAATGCAAGATTGTTTACACTATTCATAAAGTAGAATAAGTAACCTTAAGCCTTATTTTGAGTAATTTATTAATAATAAATTATAAAAGTATGTTTCATATATATGTATACATGTACTTATATACAAATATATAAACTTATTTAAATCATGACCTTAGATGTTATTATTATTTACATTTATTATGTGGAAATAATGAAACTTGAAGAAGTGATCTGCTCTAGATCACTGAGGGCAGCACCAAAATTCTAACTCAGGAATATCTGGTTACAAATTCTGTGTTCAACATCACTCACCTACTGTTATTACCAATAGTGTTGTAGGACTTGTTATGCATAGAGAATGTACTATCACAGAAAAGAAAGAGAAGAGATTCATAAAATGTTTTAAAAACTTGATCAACAACAGATGCTAAAATAAGCCAAGATCTTCAAGGGTAATATCAGGGAAAATGTTTTACATCTTGGGGCTGCTTCTGGGGTCAGATCACCACCTGGCAGGATGTTAGGTCTACCTCAAAATGACAATTCCTTTGTTCTCACAACATGGGAAGTGGGAATCTTTGCAGTATACTATAAATTTTGTAACTTCCCATTGTTTCGTGTTCACATTAATAATTATAATTATATAAGCAACATTTCATCATCTGTTTGAATCCATTTAAGAAATATCTGATTAATTTTATTGACAAATTTTGATACTAAATAGATAAAATCAGAGGCAGAAATGAATACAGATATTTTAACTAATTACAAAAGTTTAAAATATTTCAATTTAAAGTGAGATTACTTTAGAACAATATCATGATAAATGTAGGTATGAGGTTTTTTGTTTTTTGTTTTTTTGTTTTTTTGACTCAGAGTTTCTCCTGGTCGCCCAGGCTGAAGTGCAATGGCGTGATCTCCGGTCACTGCAACCTCCACCTTCCGGGTTCAAGCAATTCTCCCTCCCGCCTCAGCCTCCTGAGTAGCTGGGATTACAGGCCACCACACCCAGCTAATTTTTGTGTTTTTTAGTAGAGATGGGGTTTCACCATGTTAGTCATGCTGGCCTTGAACTTCTGACCTCATTATCCGACTGCCTTGGCCTCCCAAAGTGCTGAGATTACAGGCGTGAGCCACTGCGCCTGACCATGAAATTTTTTAAAGTCATGGTAGCTTTTATGCTTACTGTTCTATTGTTATCTATCTACCGATGATAAGCTCAAAAACAACTTGAATTTAGGTATATTATAAAGTGACAAGCTCTAAAACGAAATTTTAGTGCCCATGTTTTGAATTTCGTTTTCTTTTTTTTTTTTCTTTTTTTTCTTGAGACGGAGTCTGGCTCTGTTACCCAGGCTGGAGTGCAGTGGTGTGATCTCGGTTCACTGCAAGCTCCGCCTCCTGGTTTCATGCCATTCTCCTGCCTCAGCCTCCTGGGTAGCTGGGACCACAGGTGCCCGCCTCCACGCCCGGCTAATTTTTTTTTTTTTTTTTTCCTCTATTTTTAGTAGAGACGGGGTTTCATCGTGTTAGCCAGGATGCTCTCGATCTCCTGACCTTGTGATTCACCTGATTCCCAAAGGGCTGGGATTACAGGCATGAGCCACAGCGCCCGGGCTGAATTTCTTTTAAAAGGTTTTGAAGAGTAGAATGGCTTAGTTAATAAACTCAAATATTTTTGGTGATCATGTCTTTTAATTGAAGCATGTCATAAAGAGTTTGGAACTACTTTAAGATGTTTCTAGGCTAGGCGCGGTGCTCAGGGCTGTTATCCCAGCAGTTTGGGAGGCTGAGGTAGGTGGATCACCTGAGGTCAGGAGTTCGAGACCAGCCTGGCCAACATGGCAAAACCCCATCTCTACTAAAAATACAAAAATTAGCCGGATATGGTGACACAGGCCTGTAATCCCAGCTACTTGGGAGGTTGAGGCAGGAGAATCACTTGAACCCGAGAGGTGGGGGTTGCAATGAGCAGAGATCATGCCATTGCACTCTAGCCTGGCCTGCGGAGCGACTCTCTATCTCAAATAAATAAATAAATAAATAAATAAATAAATAAATAAATAAATAAA
>NW_022322548.1:0-7927 GCF_002776525.5 Piliocolobus tephrosceles | reverse complement strand
GTCCTTTGCCAAACTTTTCAAAGTAAGGCAACTAATGTTGTTTTTTTCCATTATTGAAAAATGGCAAATGCAAATATCAGTTTTGGAAATTCAGAATAAAGATAAGAAATCTCATTTCACTTAAATACTATACAACAAAGCAAGGACAAAGTGAAAACCACACAATAATTTTTCTTTAGCTATTTAAAAGACCATCATTACACATTTCTAAGATTCACTTATGGATACAGTACTTACAACTAATTAAGTAACTTTCACCACTGAAGTCTTCAAACCAGTGCAACACTAGTACATATTTTGTTTTCAAGTACCACATGAATGCCCATCAGAGATAAATGGATTTGGATAAAAAATTACAACAAAGTATCACACTTTTTCAAATAATTACTGCTTAATTCAGTTGAGTGTCACTTAATGTTAATAATGATAAACAAAACTAAAGTAGTTTGAGAGAAATCCCAATCAATTAAAAATTCCCTTAAAGAAAAGCCCAGTCTTTCCTGAACATTAAAACTTTGAATCCATATCACAGTTTTTCTTTATTAAAGGAAAGGATCTGAACTAACTCAAATTATTGATTGCATTGAATTACCTTGGAAATAAACATCATTTAAACACTTCTATTCTCATCTACTTCTCCAAATGACAAAATATGTAATGTACTATTTTTGTTTAGAACTTATAAAAATAAGTCTTTTATGTGATTTTTGCCAGGAACCTTAAAGTTATCATAGCTAGCAATATAATCAGAGGTAAGAAAAAACAGTCAGATTTAAATGGCTGCTGTCCTTCATCAATGTTTTGAAGCTTGACAAAGGTAGTTTAGGAACTTTCAATAAATAGAGCAAATGATAAATTGTTGGGGATACATAGAAAACAAAATGACCATTCATAGAACCAAATAAAAGCTTTCCATTAGAAACTAAAAAGCATCAATAGTTTTATATAGATGTATATGTATACAAATATGTATATGTATATGTATACATATGTGTATGTGTATAAATATAAATATGTGTATATGTGTATATATATGTATATGTGTATATATTTGTATGTATAAGTAGAACAAACAGCAAATAAATGAAAATTAGAAGCAAAAATAGGCCGGGCGCAGTGGCTCACTCCTGTAATCCCAACACCTACGGAGGCGGAGGAGAGGGGATCACGAGATCAGGAGATTGAGACCATCATGGCCAACATGGTGAAACCCCATCTCTACTAAAATACAAAAAATTAGCCAGGTGTGGTGGCAGCACCTGTAGTCCCAGCTGAGGACTGAGGCTGAGGCAGGGGAATCACTTGAACACAGGAGGCAGCGTTTGCAGTTAGCTGAGATCATGCCACTGCACTTCAGCCTGGCAACAGAGCAAGATTCTGTCTCATGAAAAAAAAGAAGCAAAAATAAACAAACAGTATTCCAACCCTCAATTTTTCTTCTACTTAATTTACCTCAGGTTAGTGTTACCCAGAGCCAAAAAAAATTCACCTGATGAGTATTTTATTCCTGATTCAGTTTTCTGACATTTACTGTCTTTAAGTCCAGCAGTACCATCATATATTTTCTGTAATTAAGAAATTCACTTCAGGAGTGTGATGCAGAATAGCAAATATACTATGAAATTTGGCTCCATGTTACATTCAGCTTTGGACTTAACTATATTTAAAAAATTGCCAAACTGCTAATGTATTTCTTTATAATAATTTATATTTTACCTTCATTAAGATATGAGCTTTAACTATGAACAATGTTAATTAGCCAAAGAATTCCAATTTTTATCAAGTTTCAAAGGATATTTCATTATCTAAGCTTTTACAACTTTGTATTTTCTTTGTATGGGCATGAAAGTAGACACACTGAGAAACAAGAAAAATGGCATATGACTTACACAGACCATCCATGATATGCCTGGACTTTCTGTTTTGTCCTAGATTTTCTTTCTTTTCTATTTTTAATAACCGGTTATTTTAATTTAGGACAAACATTCATCAGACAAAAGCTTTTGTTATAAATTTTTTTTTCATTATCACCTTCCTTACCAAAAATGTATTTTCATATCTATAACTTTTTTCACATCTCTTTATCTTCTACTTACTGGTTTTCTTCTACCTTGTTTCATAAGTAACCATTTCAAGCCCATAATTTGAATTAACATTTAGATAACTTCTGAACTAGACAAAATGATTTGTTCTCAATAAAAACACATCTTCTTTAGAATTCTTATCCTTAGTAGCCTTAAATTTTAGAGAACAAAGTTTTAGTGAACACCTGAGAAGCAAGAATTTCTGGGCTATCAGATATTAGCATTTTACAGATGAGATCCATTCCACAGTTTTTAGAAATATGTTTACTCATAACTTTTTCTTAACTGGAAATGACCCAGACACCCAATGAGCATCAAAAACAATTTAAAATTTTTAAATTACACAAAAAGTTTACCTACAGCATTTATTCAATTTACAAGTACTTGATTCTTTCATTTTAATAGTTTATCTAGATTAATCTGAAAACTGAAATATTTAGACACCATCATTTAAAGTTAGCTGTTTCCTTGTTCACTATGCTTTTTTTTAATAGCTAGTGAATGTCAGGTCCTCAACTAAATCTTAAAATTAAATATATAGGTATTTTTGCCAGTAACTCACAAGAATCAGCTAAGAACATGCAATTAGTCTCATTTGTCAAAGAAGGTACACAAACCAAGATCATTTTATTTTGGCTGGGTTTATAGTTTTGTAACCTTCTATGCCAAACCATGACACCTCAATTATATATAGCAGAGCCATATATAAAACCCAGACAAAAATGTATGCTGACAATTCTAAAGACATTTCTTTTTTTATTTTATCAAAAATTTTAAAGCCAGCTTGTTTATTGTGGTTTACTTAAGTCATTTGAACTTGAAAAATACTTTGGGCTTACTTATTTTATGTGTGCTCTTTTATTTATAAACCAATTTCATAGACAAAAAAAAATACCCATAATATATGAACATAAACACATTAAGACACATATAAACACACATAAAAATCCAATCCATTTTACCTCAGAACTCTAGCCATGATATAGCAATACAAACTCACTGGTTTACATAGCCACACTTTCTTTACCCCAATAGGTAATCCAGTGAAGGCTGTGAATCAAAATTTTGGGTAGAACAGTTTTCATGGCAGTTTGATTTTTAAAGGCTAAACCTCCCCAGACTCCAAAGAATACTGGGACCAATCAGCACCACAAGAGACACAAAAGAACATCACATACTGACCAGGCCCAACTGTGGTTAGAGCAGTAGTGCAAAAGCCTGGATACATGGAACTTTGTCACTCTTTCCCATTCAATAGCAAACTCCAGATTCCAAAGAATACTGGAGTCAAACAGTGTTTAAAGAAAGTTAGTTTACTGAATTCTACTTTCCTCTGACTATGTCAAACACACACAATCACCAACACAATCCAACTGCTGAAACAACAAACGAGCCCTAAGAGTGTCCAAACTGAAACAGTTGGGGTGCTTCTTCTTTCTATTGGTTGGGCTTGATCAACCCACAAATGAACATTTCTTAGGAATTTCTCAAATTGAGAGGAGCCAATCCCACTGTCTGGTACCCACAAAAGATACACACTTGCTTGCACATACACACACACCACAATTACAAACAAGCCCCCAAGAGCGTTCATACTGAAATCCCCAAAAAATGTCCATATGAACACAGGGTGCTTCCCACTCTCAGTCATTTGGGCTTGTTCAACCTACAAATAAAAAATTCTTTAAAAAATTCTCAAACTGAGAGGAGGGGATCCTGCTGTCCAGGACCACAAAGGAACTGACACTCACCTATCTGGATGCCGAAGTCAAATTTCAAATGCTGTTCTGACTAGACAATCAGGAATGCAGTTGAGGGTAGCTGCTGTTAGGCCAGAAAGAAACTGAAACACCTCCAGTGAAAATCAGGTGGGCAACTGCTTACGAGGCCTTCTGAGACACTCGGCTCAAGGCCGCCAAGACACAAGCAATGTGTTCCTGTCAGGTAACCAAAATCTGTCACAGGAACACTAAGGGTTCAGTTTAGATTATGCTGCTGGTAATACAAAAAGCCAATCACTGAAACAATAATTGTTGTCAAAGAAGATTTTAATCCAGTGCTGTAGCTGAGGAAATGGGTAACAATCTCAAATTCAACTCACTGACTGACTAAAATTAGTGTTTACATAGCAGGAAAGAAATGTTAATGTGTAAGAAAACAGGAGCTAGGGAGGGGCAAGGAAACAATCATAATGATTGAGGGGTGTGACGATTGAGGGGTGTGACATTGGATGTGGTGATCTGGTGAGTTTCAGTTCTTTGATACTTTTTTTTGGGAAGCCTGAAGGTTGTTTCCTGAGAAAGGAGCTCAGATAAAACAAATGTAAGTTTCAAGCTTTAAGATCAGAAGGGTCAATTTCTATGTTTATCAAAAAACAAACAAACAAAAAACTATTTATGGGACTATTGGGTAGGTTTCAAGAGTATATAAGAAATATATTACCTCTTTTGTTCTACTTTGACCTTTATTACCAGATGAAATATAATAAAGCTTTATGATGTTCGTTTTTAGAAATGGAAATTTATCTACATCATTCTGGCTATATTACAAAAATAAAATTTGTCTCATATATATGCTCAGTGTTATGCATTTAGTACTAGCTATAAAATGTGAATACAAAATGCTTGCATAAAGTATTTTTATTTATATAGTGACTGCCCTATTTTAGTAAGTGCTTAAATGATGCTGTTGAATTACTACTATTTATTACAGCATAAACGCTATTATTTTATTGTTAATACTATTGGTATTCAATTTTAGGAAAGCTAACTCTGACACTGTGCTGACATCAGGGATAAAAAGGAGATAGCATTTTAAAAGGCAATAACCCTCAAGAAGCCTGTTGCTTATTTAAACACATTGTAGGGATATGCCAGGATGTTGCAGATGAAAAATGCAAGACCTTGAGATATGATCTCCTCCAGATAACTAAGATTCACGCCCAATAACGGAGAAAAACATAATTAGCAATTCTAGCTTTTGAATTATTGTGGAAAAGAACAGAGGAAGCAAAGGAGTAAGGACAGATCAAGGAGATGGTCCTGTTGGGCTAAAATTTGTCTCTGTGTTCTGTGTGGGTCTAGAGTCCTCTTTGTTTCAGCGTTTTAAAGTTTTCTTCTCTGTGACAAATATCCAAGTGCCTCATATGAGTTTAAGGTCCTTATTGTAGTATTGTCACACTTTAGCCCTCTAAAATGGGAAGATAATGAAAGGGAAAGGAATAAAGAAATAAAAAAGTATGATAAGTGTAGTTTATGCTTTCAGAAGCCTTAAGACACTGATATTCTTGTAAAACCTCTATAAAGTATTCTTGACCAGTAAACTGAAGATCTAAAGCATATCAGAAGCAGAAAGGGGCCTAGCTTTTGAAAGAAAGCTTCGAATCTGCAGTACAGATATGTTCCAGGTCAAAAAAAAAAAAAAAAAAAAAGTTAAAACATTGAGGAAGTCTCTTGGATCCAGGGTTATTGAAGACGTTAGGTGAGTTTATAGAGTTTTATCCTGAGGTAATTAAAAAAAAAACAGGTGAGTCTACGTATTGTGCTTTTCATGAGATTCTGAAGCAGTGGCCTTCAAATTCTAGTTTCTATAAGTAGAACCTTGGAAATTTGTAAAAATTGTAGATTCTTCTATCCTACCCTAAAGATTATGAGACAACATGCTAAATTCTAACACCAACATACCCCATGCTGGGGAGGGGTGAAGGAGTGTCGTGCCTTTGTAGGAATTTAGCCAAGTGAAAGGATTCAATTAAAATGTGTACAATATTATAAAGGATATAACTAAGGAAAATGCAAGATTGTTTACACTATTCATAAAGTAGAATAAGTAACCTTAAGCCTTATTTTGAGTAATTTATTAATAATAAATTATAAAAGTATGTTTCATATATATGTATACATGTACTTATATACAAATATATAAACTTATTTAAATCATGACCTTAGATGTTATTATTATTTACATTTATTATGTGGAAATAATGAAACTTGAAGAAGTGATCTGCTCTAGATCACTGAGGGCAGCACCAAAATTCTAACTCAGGAATATCTGGTTACAAATTCTGTGTTCAACATCACTCACCTACTGTTATTACCAATAGTGTTGTAGGACTTGTTATGCATAGAGAATGTACTATCACAGAAAAGAAAGAGAAGAGATTCATAAAATGTTTTAAAAACTTGATCAACAACAGATGCTAAAATAAGCCAAGATCTTCAAGGGTAATATCAGGGAAAATGTTTTACATCTTGGGGCTGCTTCTGGGGTCAGATCACCACCTGGCAGGATGTTAGGTCTACCTCAAAATGACAATTCCTTTGTTCTCACAACATGGGAAGTGGGAATCTTTGCAGTATACTATAAATTTTGTAACTTCCCATTGTTTCGTGTTCACATTAATAATTATAATTATATAAGCAACATTTCATCATCTGTTTGAATCCATTTAAGAAATATCTGATTAATTTTATTGACAAATTTTGATACTAAATAGATAAAATCAGAGGCAGAAATGAATACAGATATTTTAACTAATTACAAAAGTTTAAAATATTTCAATTTAAAGTGAGATTACTTTAGAACAATATCATGATAAATGTAGGTATGAGGTTTTTTGTTTTTTGTTTTTTTGTTTTTTTGACTCAGAGTTTCTCCTGGTCGCCCAGGCTGAAGTGCAATGGCGTGATCTCCGGTCACTGCAACCTCCACCTTCCGGGTTCAAGCAATTCTCCCTCCCGCCTCAGCCTCCTGAGTAGCTGGGATTACAGGCCACCACACCCAGCTAATTTTTGTGTTTTTTAGTAGAGATGGGGTTTCACCATGTTAGTCATGCTGGCCTTGAACTTCTGACCTCATTATCCGACTGCCTTGGCCTCCCAAAGTGCTGAGATTACAGGCGTGAGCCACTGCGCCTGACCATGAAATTTTTTAAAGTCATGGTAGCTTTTATGCTTACTGTTCTATTGTTATCTATCTACCGATGATAAGCTCAAAAACAACTTGAATTTAGGTATATTATAAAGTGACAAGCTCTAAAACGAAATTTTAGTGCCCATGTTTTGAATTTCGTTTTCTTTTTTTTTTTTCTTTTTTTTCTTGAGACGGAGTCTGGCTCTGTTACCCAGGCTGGAGTGCAGTGGTGTGATCTCGGTTCACTGCAAGCTCCGCCTCCTGGTTTCATGCCATTCTCCTGCCTCAGCCTCCTGGGTAGCTGGGACCACAGGTGCCCGCCTCCACGCCCGGCTAATTTTTTTTTTTTTTTTTTCCTCTATTTTTAGTAGAGACGGGGTTTCATCGTGTTAGCCAGGATGCTCTCGATCTCCTGACCTTGTGATTCACCTGATTCCCAAAGGGCTGGGATTACAGGCATGAGCCACAGCGCCCGGGCTGAATTTCTTTTAAAAGGTTTTGAAGAGTAGAATGGCTTAGTTAATAAACTCAAATATTTTTGGTGATCATGTCTTTTAATTGAAGCATGTCATAAAGAGTTTGGAACTACTTTAAGATGTTTCTAGGCTAGGCGCGGTGCTCAGGGCTGTTATCCCAGCAGTTTGGGAGGCTGAGGTAGGTGGATCACCTGAGGTCAGGAGTTCGAGACCAGCCTGGCCAACATGGCAAAACCCCATCTCTACTAAAAATACAAAAATTAGCCGGATATGGTGACACAGGCCTGTAATCCCAGCTACTTGGGAGGTTGAGGCAGGAGAATCACTTGAACCCGAGAGGTGGGGGTTGCAATGAGCAGAGATCATGCCATTGCACTCTAGCCTGGCCTGCGGAGCGACTCTCTATCTCAAATAAATAAATAAATAAATAAATAAATAAATAAATAAATAAATAAA
>NW_022322547.1:0-19250 GCF_002776525.5 Piliocolobus tephrosceles | reverse complement strand
GTAGATGGTTATACAGATTATGTTTTATATATGAAATGGAATCATATAGTATGTATTATGTCCTAGAAACTTAGGTTCATGAAATTAATCCATGTGATTATTTATAGCAGTAGTTTGTACATTCTCAGTACTTCATATGATTCCATTTATATAAACTTCAAAAACAGGCATAATCTCTACATGGTGATAAAAATTAGAATATGGGTCACTTTGAAGAAGAAGATAGAATAGCAACAGAAATGATCACAAAACTGAGCTTCTGGAATGCTGATTAATTTTTGTCTTTTTGTTATGAATAGTGGTTATATAGGTGTGTTCACTATGTAAAAATTCATTAAGCTGTAGAATTACAGTTTGCACATTATTATCTGTGTTACATTTTCTTAAAATTATTTAATTTAAAAGATACATTCACACAAACATGCACATGTGTGTTGACATATGTAAGTATGTTTAAAGAAATTCAAGTGCTACTTGACTAGATGGAATCCAGATCATTTCATTTTCCTCTTGTGACTTTTATATATTTTCCAATGTTCTCCCAAAAGGCTACCATGCTTTTATGACAAAAAGTATTTTAATAAATGTTGTTTCTTTAAAATTTGCCTTAGAATTGAAAGCAGTAAAGAAGATGTGCTTTTTACAGTTGCAGTAGTTCCCAGTTTGCCTGAGGGTTAACAAGACATTTAAATTTACAGCCTGGAGCCAAAATCAAAGAATGGCGACCCTGGAGTGTGCCGGCTTTTCTTCAAATTTCCTGACTCCTTTTGTACCAGCCTAACTGTCTTTACTTATCAATCCCGTGTTTTTCTCATCCTATTCTTTAAAATTTCTATTCATGTTTTCAGACTATTCAGTATCCTCAGTTTAAGACTGTGACTCTTAAGTGGATAATGAAGAATACAACTGGATTGCTAAGTAAACTAAGAAGTCAAATAACAATTCCATAATTTTGTGCTAATAGGGGATGATATTTATGGACCATGCAGGCATTTTCTTCATTTCTTACTGAATTTTACATGAAATGAAAAAAAAATCCATGTCTCACGAAAACGTAGTCACAACTATCAATAGAATAATTTCCAGTTTATATATTTCTTAAAGTTTTCTAAATACCACTTGCTTCAGAAATACTTATGTAAAAATGAGGATTTCAGGGCTATCCATTTGTTCTATTGACTATTGTTCTGAACCTATGGAAATATTTATAAATTAGCTAGCTGTAAATCATAATTATTTATTTTTTCTAGATTGGTTCAGAAGGATGGCAACAATATGCTTCAATACGGATCTGTGCCATAGAGAATGTTTATGTCTTATTAAGGGAAGACTTTTCATTGTTCAAGCTTAAAAATAGTAAATGAAAACAGATCACTTTAATTAATTATTAGGACAATAGGTCAGGTAACACATGTTCACAACAATTAATTTTAAATATAAATATATATAATGCCAATTAAATTAAAACGATTTCAAACTAATAAACCTAATAAACAAAAAGTTACTTATTTTCTATCAAAGGAGTTTACTCACTGAATATTTCCTTAAAAGTTGTATTAATTTATAATAGCACTAGCTGGAAATACTTGCATGTTAGTACTAAATACTATAATTGATCACTTTCATGTTCATTATTTAATTTAAATGTGTCTTAGATTTTATTTTGTCTAATATCATAGAAGAATTTGCAAAATATTTGTCTCAAATGCAAGTAGATATTTCTGTTGTAATTTTTTTTTTTTTTTTTTTTTTTTTTGAGACAAGGTCTCACTCTGTCACTCAGGCTGGAGTGCAGTGGCATGATCTCTGCTCACTGCAACCTCCGCCTCCCAGGTTTAAACCATTCCCCTGCCTCAGCCTCCTGAGTAGCTGAGATTACAGACATGTGCCACCACGCCTGGCTGATTTTTGTATTTTTAGTGCAGATGGAGTTTCACTATGATGGCCAGGCTGATCTTGAACTCCTGACCTCAAACAATCTGTCCGCCTTGGCCTCCCAAAGTGCTGGGATTACAGGCGTGAGCCATCCGACCCAGCCTACTGTTGTAATTTGAATACACATTTATTTTTATAAACTAGTACGACTCTGAAAGAAGGATACTAATATAGCATATTTTTTTAATTTTGTTGTTGTTGTTGTTTTGAGACAAGTCTCACTCTGTTGCCCAGGCTGGAGTGCAGTGTGCGATCATAGCTCACTGCAGCTTTGAACTCCTAGGCTCAAGTGATTCTCCCACCTCAGTCTCCTAAGTAGGTGGGACTGCAGGAGCTCGCCACTATGCCCAGCTAATTTTTATTTCTTTATTTTATTTTTGTAGAGACACAGTCTCAGTATGTTGCCTAGGTGGTCTCAAACTCCTCATCTCAATCCCGCCTTGGCCTCTCAAAGTGCTGGGGTTATAGGCCTGAGCCACAATATCCAGTTCATTTTTTGTAATAGTATAAAAACAGTGAGTTATAAAGCCACAGTTAAAGAAAGCAGTGTAAATTCATCTATTAATACACAATGCATTGCTTCAAATTCATGAGAACATACATTAAGAGTATCTTATTTATTCTCTTCTAGTATTTCCTATCTCAGGAAATGACATGGCAAAATAATCAACTAATTTTCTAAGTTATTTTATCTCATACATGCAATTTATTAGTCACCAAGTCCTGTTAATTTGACCTTGTAAATGGGCCTTGTATTACGCAGTTTTGAGCAATGGATAAATAACACAATTTTCATTTCCTCAGTAAATAGCTGGAAGTCAGATAACTGGGTTTTCTGATTAGCATATGTTTAGCTATGTGAGAAAACCAGAAATGTGTTTTGGTCAATAATTTAATGAAAAATTTTTAATACATTTTCTTGTTAATCAACTTAATGAACACTTTTAAGGGCAATGTGTAATATTACGAATTTAATAAACAATTTGGCTTTAATGCTAGAGAGGATAAGAGAAGGGATGTTTGTTTTTTATTTAATCACAAAAAATTCATTTATTTTTGGATCATTTAATTTTTACACCTTCTGACACAAAATTTGTTAAACATTTAATGGCTAGAAAATGATTTCTTTTTATTTTGTGAGCATCTCATAGCATAGCCATTTGTTTTGTGCTATTACATTTACATTAGATGATTGAAATTCAATGACATTCAATACATGGTTTAAGATACATGTATGCTTAGAATTTATCTGAGCAGAGACTCATGTTATGTATAGAAAGCAATCAGGGATATTTCAATTTGTTCACTAAGAAAGCAGAAAACTATCAGAGATAAGGCAACACTTTAATTATGGAGCACTTATCATTTATCTATTTCTTAAATAAAAAATGAGTATTTAATTTCAAATGTGCAATTTCTTTTCTATAGTCAACAAGATTCACTATATAGTCTCAGAAATAATATTCTTATTATCTCTGAGATTATTTCATTAAGAAATGTGTCTATCATGTTTACTAATAGAATACACAATGTCAGTTCAATGAATATTGTTAGATGCTTTAAATAGCTATTTTTATTATAATATATTACATGCTGAAATAAATTATCTTTATTTAAATGTCTATTTAAATGTCTGAAAAAAGAAGAGCTAGAAAGAATATTGAAAATTTCCATCTGTAAGAAAGTACAAGAAATGTTATTTATAGAACACAAGGTTTTCCTATCTGAATAAAAATCTTCACTACTATATCTAAAATTCTTTTCAATAACAATGGGACAATGAGGATTTATAGTTTAGAATTCAATCATTTTTTGTTTAGGCCAATAAAACAAGACAAATACATATATTCAATAATGGGTATAGTATTTAGAGAATATTAATTTAAAACATTTTCATCCTTAAGTGCAAGTCATCTTGTTGCTACAACAGTTATGAGACAAGCCAACTTCATTCAGATACAGAGTTTCATTCATGATGTAGAGTGGAGGTCCTTCCTACCATTAAATATTAGCCAGGAGGCTTTCTTTCCCTCTGAAGGAAAAAAAAAAAAAAAATATATATATATATATATATATATATGTGTGTGTGTGTGTGTGTGTGTGTGTGTGTGTGTATCTTTATATATATATATATATAATCTAGAATTTCTTCGAGAAAGACAGAGAAAAGGGAAGTTCCTTCTATTATGAATCATGGGAAAGAGAAAGGGAGACACAGAAGAGACATGAAGGCAGGAGGCAGAGGTACTCCTCCTCATCCCCCACTGCCACTTTGGATCACTCCTTAAATGAAGAGGAGCTGCAGAAACATTTTGGAATAGGAGAAATGATGACTGGGAAAGTAAGAGAAATTTGGGTGAAATAATAGCAGTAGTTTTCAGGAATATGTAAGCCTCCAGAAAATTTCCATAGGTTCCATGGGAGGCCCGATCTAATAGGTTATGGCACTGAATATACAGCTATGGCAGAGAGCCGTGTCCAGAGAGACAGAAGCAATTCTACTAGCATAAAGGACTGGTAAATACATGTTACATCTAGACCATAATTTTAGAACGAAGTCAGGGAGGAGAGGTTTGCTTGGCAGCTTAGCTAGTGAGTATTTACATTGTCTTAAACAGATAGTGTTGAAATACTGTTCTAAGCAACTTAAGTGTGACCCATATTACACCTGCTCCACACCTGTCCAAACACACATTTATACACTATTGTCTAAGTAGAAATATTACATCAGACATAAAAAACAAAGAAGCCTTTTTTTCTCTGTGCACATCTGAGTGTAGTGTGTAAAGATTATATATATATGTATGTGTGTATGTATGTATATACATTTTATACAATTGTGCATGTTTTTTATATAAATATATATTTTTTCAAAAAATCAGAAAGTATTTATATATAGTATAACTAAATACTATAGTATATATAATATATACTAACTATAGATATAGCTATGTATATATTTATACATAAACATTTTACATATTGCACATACGATAAAGATTTACATATATGACTTAAATGTTTAAAGTTTTACTATTCTATAACCATATGTACTGTGTTATAAAATCTTATTAAATCAACTATTTTGAAATTCAAAGTTACTTTAACTTCACACATTTTCTCATGCAAATATTTTTGCTCTTGTTAAAGTTTCCTCTTTTGCTTATAAAGTTAAATGCCCAACTTTTTTTTTTTTTTTTTTTTTTTTTTTTTTTTTTTTTTTTTTTTTTTTGAGACAAAGTCTCGCTCTGTCGCCCAGGCTGGAGTGCAGTGGCCGGATCTCAGCTCACTGCAAGCTCCGCCTCCCGGGTTCACGCCATTCTCCCGCCTCAGCCTCCCGAGTAGCTGGGACTACAGGCGCCTGCTACCTCGCCCGGCTAGTTTTTTGTATTTTTTAGTAGAGGCAGGGTTTCACCATGTTAGCCAGGATGGTCTCGATCTACTGACCTTGTGATCCGCCCGTCTCGGCCTCCCAAAGTGCTGGGATTACAGGCTTGAGCCACTGCGCCCAGCCAAATGCTCAACTTTTAAATGTTAATTGCTCATTTGTATTGCCATGTTTCAAAGAAACTTAGGAAATAATATTGCTTCAAGACAAAAACAAAGATGCTAAGTTTCCTAGCAATCTGAAGTTGTAAAATATTACAAGTGTTCAGTTTGAAAGCCCTAACTTAGTAATTCAATCCAGTAATTCAAGAGCATTTTACAGAAATCAAACCATGATGGAATCAAGTTACCTATCAAATCAATTGAGGAAGAAAATAATATCACTGAACACCTGGAATCTGGTCAGAACTATCTAGTCTACAGAGTAACTTCACATTTTAAATGAAAAAACTCCTGATCACTGTTTGCATATTTATATATCTCACTGTGTTATTGGTTGATTAACAGAGCTGCAATCCAAAAGCCCTACTTCCTAGCTATTTTTCAACCCAGTGTTGCTACTTCCAGATAAGAATAAAAGGAAATCTGCTAGGTGGAGTTTCTGAAAACCTTTGGTTCTTTGTTAAAATAAAGTGAGGGTGCAGACTCTTCTGGCATTCATCTTTATACTTTGTTTGTCTGGAATGGAGAATTGACATCCAGAGTTGCAGAAAATGGGTATGAAAGTAGACAATAAAAATGGCAAAGCAGAAAATAGCCAGCAGACATCCTCAACGGCACTGTTATGTCCCTGTACCATCCCTTCACTGTCCACCTCCAGATTTTTTTCTTTGTTTGTACTATCTTAATTTTTAAATGTAAAATTTTGTGGTATTAAGTATATTCATATTCTTGTGCAACCATCATCACTATCCGTCTCTAAAACTCTTTTAATCTAGCAAAACAAAAGCTCATAACATTAAACAATAACTCCCCATTTCTCTTTTCTTTATCCTCTGGCAACCATCATTCTACTTTGAGTCTTTGTGATTTTGACAATTCTAAGTCCCAAAATATAAGTGGAATCATATGGAATTTAACATTTTGTGACTGGCTAATCTCACTTAGCATAAGGTTCTTAAGATTTATCTATGACATAGTATATATCAGTACTTTCTTCCATCTTAAGGCTGAATAATATTTCATTATATGTATATAACACATTTTGTTTATATATTACTCTACATAAACATGGAAAACAGGGTTGCTTTTATACCTTAGCTATTGTGAATAACGCTGCTATGAACATGGGAATACAAATATCTCTTTGAGACTCTGCTTTCAATTTTTTGGATATATAACTGGAAGTGTGATTGGTGGCTCATATAGTAATTCTATTTTTAATTTTTTGAGAAACCGCCACTGTTTTCCACAGTGGCTGTATCATTTTATGTTCTCACCAATAGTGCACAAGGGTTCCAATTTTTCCACATCCTCATCAACATGTTATTTCGTTGTTATTGTTTTGTTTTGTTTTCTGTTTCTTTTTTATAATAGCATATCTACTGGGTGTGAGGTGGTACCTCATTGGGGCCTTGATTTGCATTTCCATAATATTTAGTAATGCTAAGTGTTTTTTCATATGTTTACTGGTCATTTATGTATCTCCTTTGGAAAAGTGTCTATTCAAGTCCTTTGCTAATTTTGAATCAGGTTATTTTTGTTTAGTTTAAAAAATTCTTGGGCTGGGCGCAGTGGCTCATGCCTGTAATCCCAGCACTTTGAAAGGCTGAGGTGGGCTGATCACGAGGTCAGGAGATCGAGACCATCCTGGCTAACACAGTGAAACCCCATCTCTACTAAAAATACAAAAATATAGCCTGGCATGGTGGCAGGCACCTGTAGTCCCAGCTACTTGGGAGGCTGAGGCAGGAGACTGGTGTGAACCCAAGAGGTGGAGCTTGCAGTGAGCTGAGATCTTGCCACTGTGCTCCAGCTTGGGCAACAGAGCGAGACTCCGTCTCAAAAAAAACAAAAAAAAACCCAAAAAAACAGAACTCTATATATGTTGAATATTAATGACTTATCATATATATGATTTGCAAATATTTTCTCCCATTTTTATGTTGCTTTCATATTCTGTGTCTTTGACCCCTTTACAAAATCAGAAATTCCAATTTATCTAATTTTATTTATTGATTTATTTTGTTATTCAACAGTTTTAATATGTCATTCAACTACATTCTGTTCTCAGTGTGAGATCTATCCTCTTGACAAACTTTTAAGTGTACAGTATTGCTAACTATAAGCAACATACCATATAGCAGATCTATGAAACTGTTTATTTTATTTTATTTTTATTGTACTTTATGTTCTAGAGTACAAGTACACAACGTGCAGGTTTGTTACATATGTATACGTGTGCCATGTTAGTGTGCCATATTAGTGTGCTGCACCCATTAACTCGTCATTTATATTAGGTATATCTCCTAATGCTATCCCTCCCGCCTCCCCCCACCCCACAACAGGCCCTAGTGTGTGATGTTCCCCTTCCTGTGTCCAAGTGTTCTCATTGTTTAATTCCCACCTATGACTGAGAACATGCAGTGTTTGGTTTTCTGTTCTTGCAATAGTTTGCTGAGAATGATGGTTTCCGGCTGCAATCATTTCCCTACAAAGGACATGAACTCATTCTTTTTTATGACTGCATAGTATTCCATGGTGTATATGTGCCATATTTTCTTAATCCAGTCTGTCACTGATGGACATTTGGGTTGGTTCCAGGTCTTTGCTATTGTGAATAGTGCCACAATAAACATATGTGTGCATATGTCTTTATACCAACATGATTTATGATACTTTGGGTATATATCCAGTAATGGGATGGCTGGGTCAAATGGTATTTCTAGTTCTACATCTTTGAGGAATAGCCACACTGTCTTCCACAATAGTTGAACTAGTTTACAGTCCCACCAACAGTGTAAAAATGTTCCTATTTCTCCACATCCTCTCCAGCACCTGTTGTTTCCTGACTTTTTAATGATCGCCATTCTAACTGGTGTGAGATGGTATCTCATTCTGGATTTGATTTGCATTTCTCTGATGGCTAGTGATGATGAACATTTTTTCATGTGTCTGTTGGCTGCACAAATGTCTTCTTTTGAGAAGTTTCTGTTCATTTCCTTTGCCCATTTTTTGATTTCTTTTGTTTCTTTTGTTCTTGTAAATCTGTTGGAGTTCTTTGTAGGTTCTAGATATTAGCCCATTGTCAGATGAGTAGATTGCAAAATTTTTCTCCCATTCTGTAGGTTGCCTGTTCACTCTGTAGTTTCTTTTGCTGTGCAGAAGCTCTTTAGTTTAATTAGATCCCATTTGTCAATTTTGGCTTTTGTTGCCATTGCTTTTGGTGTTTTAGACATGAAGTCCTTGCCCATGCCTATGTCCTGAATGGTATTGCCTAGGTTTTCTTCTAGGGTTTTTATGGTTTTAGGTCTAACATTTAAGTCTCTAATCCATCTTGAATTAATTTTTGTATAAGGTGTAAGGAAGGGATCCAATTTCAGCTTTCTACATGTGGCTAGCCAGTTTTCCCAGCATCATTTATTAAATAGGGAATCCTTTCCCCATTTCTTGTATTTATCAGTTTTGTCAAAGATCAGATGGTTGTTGATGTGTGATATTATTTCTGAGGGCTCTGTTCTGTTCCATTGGTCTGTTTTGGTACCACTACCATGCTGTGTTGTTTACTGCAGGCTTGTAGTATAGTTTGAAGTCAGGCAGTGTAATGCCTCCAGCTTTGTTCTTTTGGCCTAGGATTGTCTTGGCAATGTGGGGTCTTTTTTGATTCCATATGAACTTTAAAGCAGATTTTTTCCAATTCTGTGAAGAAAATCATTGGTAGCTTAATGGGGATGGCATTCAATCTATATATTACATTGGGCAGTATGACCATTTTCATGATATTGATTCTTCCTATCTATGAGCATGGAATGTTCTTCCATTTGTTTGTGTTCTCTTTTATTTCACTGAGCAGTGTATTGTAGTTCTCCTTGAAGAGGTCCTTCATATCCCTTTAAGTTGGATTCCTAGGTATTTTATTCTCTTTGATGGTATTGTGAATGGGAGTTCACTCATGATTTGGCTCTCTGTCTGCTATCGAATGCTATTGAAAGAATGCTTGTGATTTTTGCACATTGATTTTGTATCCAGAGACTTTGCTGAAGTTGTTTATCAGCTTAAGGAGATTTTGGGCTGAGATGATGGGGTTACAATCATGTCATACAATCATGTCATCTGCAAACAGGGACAATTTGACTTCTTCTTTTCCTAATTGAATACCCTTTATTTCTTTCTCCTGCCTGATTGCCCTGGCCAGAACTTCCAACACTATGTTGAATAGGACTGGTGAGAGAAGGCATCCTTGTCTTGTGCCAGTTTTCAAAGGGAATGCTTCCAGTTTTTGCCCATTCAGTATGATATTGGGTCTGTCATAAATAGCTCTTATTATTTTGAGATACGTCGCATCAATACTGAATTTATTGAGCATTTTTAGCATGAAGGGCTGTTGAATTTTCTTTCTGCATCTATTGACACAAACATGTGGTTTTTGTCCTTGGTTCTGTTTATATGTTGGATTATGTATATTGATTTGTGTATGTTGAACCAGCCTTGCATCCCAGGGATGAAGCCCACTTGATAATGGTGGATAAGCTTCTTGATGTGCTGCTGGATTTGGTTTGCCAGTATGTGATTGAGGATTTTTGCATTGATGTTCATCAGGGATATTGGTCTAAAATTCTCTTTTTTTGATATGTCTCTGCCAGGCTTTGGTATCAGGATGATGTTGGCCTCATAAAATGAGTTAGGGAGGATTCCCTCTTTTCTATTGATTAGAATAGTTTCAAAAGGAATTTTACCAGCTCCTCCTTTTACCTCTGGTAGAATTCGACTGTGAATCCATCTGATCCTGTACTTTTTTTGGTTGGTACGCTATTAATTATTGCCTCAATTTCAGAGTCTGTTATTGGTCTATTCAGGGATTCAACTTCTTCCTAGTATAGTCTTGTCTTGGGAGAGTTTATGTGCCCAGGAATGTATCGATTCCTTCTAGGTTTTCTAGTTTATTTGTGTAAGGGTGTTTATAGTATTATCTGATGGTAGTTTGTATTTCTGTGGGGTTGGTGGTGATATTCCCTTTATCATTTTTTACCGTGTCTATTTGATACTTCTCTTTTTTCTTCTTTATTAGTCTTGCTAGTGGTCCATCAATTTTGTTGATCTTTTCAAAAAACTAGCTCCTGGATTCATTGATGTTTTGAAGCGTTTTTGTGTCTCTATCTCCTTCAGTTCTGCTCTGATCTTAGTTATTTCTTGCCTTCTGCTAGCTTTTGAATGTGTTTGCTCTTGCTTCTTTAGGTCTTTTAATTGTGATGTTAGGGTGTCAATTTTAGATCTTTCCTGCTTTCTCTTGTGGGCATTTGGTGCTATAAATTTCCCTCTACACACTGCTTTAAATGTGTCCCAGAGATTCTGGTATGTTGTATCTTTGTTCTCATTGTTTTCAAAGAACATCTTTATTTCTGCCTTCATTTCATTATGTACCCAGTAGTCATTCAGGAGCAGGTTGTTCAGTTTCCATGTAGTTGAGCGGTTTTGATTGAGTTTCTTATTCCTGAGTTCCAGTTTGATTGCACTGTGGTCTGAGAGACAGTTTGTTATAATTTCTGTTTTTGTACATTTGCTGAGGAGTGCTTTACTTCCAACTATGTGGTCAATTTTGGAATAAGTGTGATATGGTGCTTAGAAGAATGTATATTCTGTTGATTTGGGGTGGAGAGTTCCATAGATGTCTATTAGGTCTGCTTGGTGCAGAGCTGAGTTCAATTCCTGAATATCCTTGTTAGCTTTCTGTCTCGCTGTTCTGTCTAATGTTGAAAGTGGGGTGTTAAATTCTCCCATTATTATTGTGTGGGAGTTTAAGTCTCTTTGTAAGTCTCTAAGGAGTTGCTTTATGAATCTGGGTGCCCCTGTATTGGGTGCATATATATTTAGGATAGTTAGCTCTTCTTGTTGAATTGATCCCTTTACCATTATGTAATGGTCTTCTTTGTCTCTTTTGATCTTTGTTGGTTTAAAGTCTGTTCTAGCAGACACTAGGATTGCAACACCTGCCTTTTTTTGTTTTCCATTTGCTTGATAGACCTTCCTCCATCCCTTTATTTTGAGCCTATGTGTGTCTCTGTATGTGAGATGGGTCTCTTGAATACAGCAAACTGATGGGTCTTGACTCTTTATCCAATTGTGTCTTTTAATTGGAGCATTTAGTCTATTTACATTTAAGGTTAATATTGTTATGTGTGAACTTGATTCTGTCATTATAATGTTAGCTGGTTATTTTGCTCATTAGCTGATGCAATTTCTTCCTAGCATTGATGGTCTTTACATTTTGGCATGTTTTTGCAGTGGCTGGTACCAGTTGTTCCTTTCCATGTTTAGTGCTTCCTTTAGGAGCTCTTCTAGGCCTGGCCTGGTGGTGACAAAATCTCTCAGCACTTGCTTGTCTGTAAAGGATTTTATTTCTCCTTCACTTTTGGAACTTAGTTTGGCTCGATATGAAATTCTGGGTTGAAAATTCTTTTCTTTAAGAATGGTGAATATCGGCCCCCACTCTCTCTGGCTTGTAGAGTTTCTGCCAAGAGATCCACTGTTAGTCTGACTGGTAATGCGACCTTTCTCTCTGACTGCCCTTAACATTTTTTCCTTCATTTCAACTTTGGTGAATCTCACAATTATGTGTCGTGGAGTTGCTCTTCTCGAGGAGTATCTTTATGGCATTCTCTGTATTTCCTGAATTTGAATGTTGGCCTGCCTTGCTACGTTGGGGAAGTTCTCCTGGATAATATCCTGCAGAATGTTTTCCAACTTGGTTCCATTCTCCCCATCACTTTCAGGTACACCAATCAGATGTAGATTTGGTCTTTTCACATAATCCCATATTTCTTGGAGCCTTTGTTCTTTTCTTTTTAATCTTTTTTTTCCCTAAACTTCTCTTCTCACTTCATTTGATCTTCAATCACTGATACCCTTTCTTCCAGTTGATTGAATTGGTTACTGAAGCTTGTGCATTTGTCACGTAGTTCTCATGCCATAGTTTTCAGCTCTATCAGGTCATTTAAGGACTTCTCTACATTGGTTATTCCAGTTAGCCATTCATCAAATCTTTTTTCAAGGATTTTAGCTTATTTTCAATGGGTTCAAACTTCCTCCTTTAGCTCTGAGAAGTCTGATCATCTGAAGTCTTCTTCTCTCGATTAGTCAAAATCATTCTCCATCCAGCTTTATTCTATTGCTGGCGAGGAGCTGTGTTCCTTTGGAGGGTGAGAGGCGCTCTGATTTTTAGAATTTTCAGCTTTTCTGCTCTGTTTTTTTCCCCCATCTTTGTGGTTTTATCTACCTTTGGTCTTTGATGATGGTGACCTACAGATGGTGTTTTGGTGTGGATGTCCTTTCTGTTTGTTAGTTTTCTTTCTAACATTCAGGACCCTCAGCTGCAGGTCTCTTGGAGTTTGCTGGAGGTTCACTCCAGACCGTGTTTGCCTGGGTATCAGCAGCAGAGGCTGAAGAAGAATGAATATTGCTGAGCAGTAAATGTTGCTGCCTGATTGATCCTTCGGAAGCTTAGTCTCAGAGGGGCACCCGGCTGTGTGGGGTGTGAGGTGTCAGTCTGCCCCTGGGGGGAGTGTCTCCCAGTTAGGCTACTCGGGGGTCAGGGACCCACTTGAGCAGGCATTCTGTCTGTTCTCAGATCTCATACACTGTGCTGGGAGAACCACTACTCTCTTCAAAGCTGTTAGACGGGGACATTTAAATCTGCAGAGGTTTCTGACACCTTTTGTTTGGCTATACTCTGTCCCCAGAGGTGGAGTCTACAGAGAAGGGCAGGCCTCCTTGAGCTGCAGTGAACTCCACCCAGTTGGAGCTTCCCTTCCGCTTTGTTTACCTACTCAAGCCTCAGCAATGGTGGGCGCCCCTCCCCCAGCCTCGCTGCTGCCTTGCAGTTAGATCTCAGACTGCTGTGCTAGCAATGAGGGAGGCTCCGTGGGCATGGGACCCTCCGAGTCGGGCGTGGGATGTAATCTCCTGGTGTGCCGTTTGCTATGGCCCTTTGTAAAGTGCAGTATTAGGGTGGGAGTGATCCGATTTTCCAGGTGTTGTGTGTCTCAGTTTCCCTTGGCTAGGAAAGGGAATTCCCTTCCCCCTTGAGCTTCCCAGGTGAGGCAATGGCTCGCTCTGCTTTGGCTCTCACTTGGTGGGCTGCACTCACTGTCCTGAACCCACTGTCTGACATGCCCCAGTGAGAGGAACCCGGCACCCCAGTCGAAAATGCAGAAATCACCCATCTTCTGTGTTGTTCACACTGGGAGCTGGAGGCTGGAGCTCTTCCTATTCCAATTTGTCTATTTTTTGTTGCCGTTGTCTGTGTCTTTGGGGTCATAGCCAATAAATCCCTGACAAATCCAATGTAATGAAGCTTTTGCCCTATGTTTTCTTCTAAGAATTCTATAGACTCAGTTTTCATTTTAGGTAATGAATTACTTTTGAGTTTGTTTTTGCATATGATGTTAGATAAGGGTCCAACTGCATTAGTTTGCATGTAGAATTATCATGGCACCCATCTTAAAAATTATTTGACCAATTAAGTGAATGTTTATTTTTGGGATTCTCTATTAAATTACATTGGCCTGTATTTCTGTTTTTATGCTAGTACTACTCTGTTTTGAGTACTATAGCTTTGTAGTAAGTTTGAAATCAGGAAGTATAAGTTCTCCGGCTTTGTTATTTACTTTTCTTTTTGGCTATCTGGGATCCCTTGAAATTTTAAGGATAAGTTTTAGAATAAGTTTGATTTAAAAAAAAAAAAAATTCTACAAATAGCATCATTGGGATTTTAATAGAAATTGCAGTAAATCTGTAGATTGCTTAGGAGAGTATTAACATTTTAACAATATTAAGTCTTCCCATCCATGAACATGGGATATATTTCAATTTAGTTATATTTAATTTATTTCAAAAATGTTTGGTAGTTTTCATTATACAAGTCTTTGATCTCCCTGGTTAAGTTAATTCTTGAGAATTTTATTCTTTTTAATGCTATTGTAAATTAAATTGTTTTCTTAATAGTTTTAACTCATTAATTTCCAATCTATGAAAATGCAAATGATTTTGTGTGCTGATTTTTTATTCTGATACCTTGCAAAATTTCTTAGTTCCAACATTTGTGTACATGTGTGCAAACAAGAAACATGTGTGCAAACAAGAAACATGTGTGTATGGAGTCATTAAAGTTTTCTATATGCAAATTCATATCACCTCTAAACAGAGATAACGTTACTTCTTCCTTTTCAAATTGGATCTTTCTCTCTCTCTCTCTTTCTTTCTCTCTTTCTTTTTTTGCCTAATAGCTCTGGTGAGGACCTCTGATACTATGTTGAATATAAATGGTAAAAGTAGACACCTTGGTCTGAATCTTCAAAAAAATTAGAATCTAAAAAGTATAGTTTTTTCTGTACCCTGATAGCAAAAAAAAAAAAATAATTACATGAGATATGCAAGTTATACAGATTTTTCAATTATCATAAACAAAGTAAACTTAGAAAAGGAAAGTCAAATCAAACTTTCTCCATATTGTCTACAAATAAGCTCACAATGACCAACAGAATGTGACCTCCTATCTCCCTCACGCCCATTTTGAGGTGGTAGAAAAAGCATATTCTCATGATAAAATTTTCAAACTCATCCTGGCAATTTGTTTCACACAAATTGCTTGTCACCATTTTGATTTAAATAAATTCCATCCATCTGTCTGTGTTTATCAAATATCTGTTTTAAACCACATGATTCTTAAGTTTAAAAGATTAATTTTACTGTAATTACTAAATATTTAGATATGAAAAGTGCTATTAAGACATGAGAATATTATTTTTATATAATCATTTTTTTTCTTCAGGATCCCACTGTGTATGCCTACATATAAGTATATCCCTAAAATTATATAAATGATGAAATTAACTGAATAAACTTTTGTTTGAAATCTAAATGCTTTATACTCTACTGATATTCTCATTAAAACTTTAGAAATGAACACAAAATTTACTCAAAAAATCAGAATTTTTTTTTTTTTTTTTTTTTTTTTTTGAGACAGAGTTTCGCTCTGTCACCCAGGCTGGAGTGCAGTGGCTCAATCTGGGCTCACTGCAAGCTCCACCTCCCAGGTTCATGCCATTCTCCTGCCTCAGTCTCCTGAGCAGCTGGGACTACAAAAAAATCAGAATTTTCAAGGGAAATGAAACCTGTATGATTATAAGAATGTTAGAATGAGGACCTACAAATGCTAAGTGTCCTGTTCAAGGAGAATTAAAATATCCAAATAAATTACTGAACAATGAACTAGAGAGAACAAAACTGCTAATTTTAACCAGAACTTATTTTGGTTTTAAGTAGGCAAAAGTATTATTAGTAGATTGTGACTATTTTCCTTCCATCTGTTTCCTTGTCTAAGAAATTTTAAGGACAGACTTAAAATGTTCTAGCTAATATAACTGCCATTAGTTTCTGATCTATAATGTGACATATTTCAAAGCTATGTGTTATCCTTTCGTTTTTTCCTATTCTAACGGTTGACCTGAATGCTCTTTCTTAATTTCACTTCACTGTAATTATACCTCTTACTCTATGCCAAATAATTTCTCCTTCTCCTCCTTAGAATATTTTCTCTCACTTATTGCCTAGCTGAGTTACTCTCTAAACTTTCATCATAAGTCAAGTTCTTCAATTACTTCCTCTAGAAACTCTCACTGATTTCTTTATATACATCTGACACAGACATACTATAATAATTTAGGACAGGCTGGGTGCAGCGGCTCATGCCTGTAACCCCAGCACTTTGGGAGGCCAAGGAGGGGGTGGGGGGTGGATCATCTTAGGTCAGGAGTTCGAGACCAGCCTGGCCAACGTGGTGAAACCCTGTCTCTACTAAAAATACAAAAGTTAGCCAGGCGTGGTGGCACCTGCCTATAATCCCAGCTACCCGGGAGGCTGAGGCAGGAGAATCGCTTGAACCCGGCAAGCAGAGGTTGCAGTAAGCCAAGATGTCTCCATTGCTCTCCAGCCTGGGCAACAAGAGTGAAATTTCATCTCAAAAAATAATAATAATAATTAGGTGCATTGCCTACATAAAAATTAACCATAGGTTTTATTTACTTTTCTATCATATTAGTACCTGCTATTATCCTCACTGTTTCCTAAAACTGTTCTGTATATTTTATTATATGTATATATATGTTTATTTATATAATGTATCCAAAATGTTAAATAGCTTACTATGGACAGATTGCAATTACCAAATTTAATTATTTCTATTTATCTCACTTTTAGTTAAGATGAGAAAACTATTCAGGTATCAATTTTATATTTTTTATTGTCATAAAATCTCAGAAATCCTCCTAAAATAAATGCGAAGAGTGCATTATTGTATACTGTCAGCCAATGTATTATATAGATTAAAGAAATCATTTCAAGGAACCAGAAATTATGCTGATATTTAAATTGAGTGAGCCTTGCTTATCAATCTGTAATAGGTTTGAAATTTTTTCTAGACAATAGCACTGAGTTGACACATAAACACCTGATTAAAAAAAAGAATCACCTAACACATGGCGTAGAAATGGTGAAAATAATTATTAACAAAGGTAATATTACAATACATAGAAAGTGGGATGCTGGTGGTTGTGGATGAGATAGTTCAAATAATACAGACAAGTGATTTTAAAGCAGTTCAGAATGTCTAACAATTTTTTTTTTTTTTTTTTTTTTTTTACTTTTAAAAGTGAGTTTTAGGTCCAAAAGAAATAGAATTTATCTTCTTTGGAATTATAAGCCCATTTAAGTTACTTAGATAACCAAAAATTACTTAAGACTCTTACTGCTACTTACAAATGCCTGTGGAATCAAGCAAATCACTTTCCTAAGTGCTTAAAGATATTTATGCACAAAATCCACTCTTCCTCCCTGACCCTTAAAAAAATGATGCTAAGTAAAACAGGTTCCAACATAATAAATTGCCAGAACACATTTCATGGTGCAGTGCAAATGACAGACACAATGGAATACCTGTTAGAATAAAGTAGATTTCATTTTCCCTACAAGTTAGGTGAGAATGCTGATCTCAAGTATCTGCTCTGTCAAGTCAAAGGTTGCAGCACATTAACAAATTCAGCGTATAGGTGCATGTATAAATAGCCTGTTGAAGAAAAGAGCACCACTTCTAGTAATTATAAGAAGTTGCTCCAGGTGAAAAGCATTAATTCATGTATGTAATAAATTGTTTAAGATTCTCTCAGTTGCCTTAATACTATTTTTAAAACCATTCCCCACGGAGCATACTCACCCCATCTGGCCTGCTATCTGAAGCTGTGATGATCAGAATGTAGCGATCAGTGCTTTCCCTGTCCAGTGCTTTCCCTAAGGTTAGAATCCCCGTGCTAGTGACAAAACAAACAAACAAATAAGACAAAAAGAGATATTATGTCACAAGGAGAGTCTTCTTAGTATAGCGATTTACTTTTGATAGCTTTTTTTCCCCTCTCAGTAATCATAGTTTGAGTATTTTAGATATATAATACTAAGATTCATCCTGAAAATTCAAAATGGTTTTTAAGGCTATCAAATTTCTTAGCAGTATCCATGAAACTGACACTGAACTGACTTCCTACCTTCTAGGAAACAAAACACAACAAAACTGTGCTTAATTCATTCCAGGAAGAACAGTATCTATCTTGTTTTTGATTATTTCAAGAGAAAAGACTTCGTTATTCCTTATCAGTCTCAAAATTCTTTGAGACAAGGAATGATTTCTTATAACCAATCTATATCACCTCCCAATTTACATCATATATATGTCTATTATGAAAATACAAAAACCCATCTAAATTTTATCTCTGAAAAACTCTATAGAAGAAAGTTTTTCTTTTTACTTAATTTAAAAATAACAGAGGCCCTTTGTACAAAATTAGAAAATAGAATTTTGTAAATTACAGAAATTATGTTTTTTGTAATGTTTCTTTTTGTACTTTATTATAACCACATTTAAATATATTATTGTTTCAGAAGAAGACTCATTCTGCATATTTTACAATTTTTAAGAAAACTGCATTAGAATTCATGTTCTCATTTTATAATTTGTTTAAAACCCCTTTCGTGGCTACACAAACAATTTTAGTATTTTGTTACTCTTTGGAAATTTAGCTGTTTCTTAATTTAACTGATGTATAATGGGAGATTAACAGCACTTGGGAAAATTATTGCACTTAGAATATTTTTAGTGCTTATTCCTTACTTTTTCACTGTTCAGAATAAATGTTTCCAAATATTTAAGACTTTATTCACCCATGTACTTTATAACAGTTTGGCTATTTGTATGGCTCTCTAATGTAGATTCTATATTTATTTCTTAGATTTTACAATCTGATATTGTACACATTTCAATTGAGCCTAACAAGCATCCACTGTGCAGGAGAGTTTGTCTGAATATAATGAGACATTAAAATATTTATCAAGTCCAGCCAGGCGCGGTTGCTCACGCCTGTAATCCCAGCACTTTGGAAGGCCAAGGTGGGTGGATCATGAGGTCAGGAGATTGAGACCATACTGGCTAACACAGTGAAACCCCATCTCTACTAAAAATACAAAAAAAAAAAAAGCTGGGCGTGGTGGCGGGCGCCTGTAGTTCTAGCTACTCAGGAGGCTGAGACAGCAGAATGGCACGAACCCGGGAGGCAGAGCTTGCAGTGAGCCGAGATCGTGCCACTGCACTCCAGCCTGGGCAACAGAGTGAGACTCCATCTCAATAAATAAATAAATAAATAAATAAATAAATAAATAAATAAATAAAT
>NW_022322546.1:0-19249 GCF_002776525.5 Piliocolobus tephrosceles | reverse complement strand
GTAGATGGTTATACAGATTATGTTTTATATATGAAATGGAATCATATGAAGTACTGAGAATGTACAAACTACTGCTATAAATAATCACATGGATTAATTTCATGAACCTAAGTTTCTAGGACATAATACATACTATATGATTCCATTTATATAAACTTCAAAAACAGGCATAATCTCTACATGGTGATAAAAATTAGAATATGGGTCACTTTGAAGAAGAAGATAGAATAGCAACAGAAATGATCACAAAACTGAGCTTCTGGAATGCTGATTAATTTTTGTCTTTTTGTTATGAATAGTGGTTATATAGGTGTGTTCACTATGTAAAAATTCATTAAGCTGTAGAATTACAGTTTGCACATTATTATCTGTGTTACATTTTCTTAAAATTATTTAATTTAAAAGATACATTCACACAAACATGCACATGTGTGTTGACATATGTAAGTATGTTTAAAGAAATTCAAGTGCTACTTGACTAGATGGAATCCAGATCATTTCATTTTCCTCTTGTGACTTTTATATATTTTCCAATGTTCTCCCAAAAGGCTACCATGCTTTTATGACAAAAAGTATTTTAATAAATGTTGTTTCTTTAAAATTTGCCTTAGAATTGAAAGCAGTAAAGAAGATGTGCTTTTTACAGTTGCAGTAGTTCCCAGTTTGCCTGAGGGTTAACAAGACATTTAAATTTACAGCCTGGAGCCAAAATCAAAGAATGGCGACCCTGGAGTGTGCCGGCTTTTCTTCAAATTTCCTGACTCCTTTTGTACCAGCCTAACTGTCTTTACTTATCAATCCCGTGTTTTTCTCATCCTATTCTTTAAAATTTCTATTCATGTTTTCAGACTATTCAGTATCCTCAGTTTAAGACTGTGACTCTTAAGTGGATAATGAAGAATACAACTGGATTGCTAAGTAAACTAAGAAGTCAAATAACAATTCCATAATTTTGTGCTAATAGGGGATGATATTTATGGACCATGCAGGCATTTTCTTCATTTCTTACTGAATTTTACATGAAATGAAAAAAAAATCCATGTCTCACGAAAACGTAGTCACAACTATCAATAGAATAATTTCCAGTTTATATATTTCTTAAAGTTTTCTAAATACCACTTGCTTCAGAAATACTTATGTAAAAATGAGGATTTCAGGGCTATCCATTTGTTCTATTGACTATTGTTCTGAACCTATGGAAATATTTATAAATTAGCTAGCTGTAAATCATAATTATTTATTTTTTCTAGATTGGTTCAGAAGGATGGCAACAATATGCTTCAATACGGATCTGTGCCATAGAGAATGTTTATGTCTTATTAAGGGAAGACTTTTCATTGTTCAAGCTTAAAAATAGTAAATGAAAACAGATCACTTTAATTAATTATTAGGACAATAGGTCAGGTAACACATGTTCACAACAATTAATTTTAAATATAAATATATATAATGCCAATTAAATTAAAACGATTTCAAACTAATAAACCTAATAAACAAAAAGTTACTTATTTTCTATCAAAGGAGTTTACTCACTGAATATTTCCTTAAAAGTTGTATTAATTTATAATAGCACTAGCTGGAAATACTTGCATGTTAGTACTAAATACTATAATTGATCACTTTCATGTTCATTATTTAATTTAAATGTGTCTTAGATTTTATTTTGTCTAATATCATAGAAGAATTTGCAAAATATTTGTCTCAAATGCAAGTAGATATTTCTGTTGTAATTTTTTTTTTTTTTTTTTTTTTTTTGAGACAAGGTCTCACTCTGTCACTCAGGCTGGAGTGCAGTGGCATGATCTCTGCTCACTGCAACCTCCGCCTCCCAGGTTTAAACCATTCCCCTGCCTCAGCCTCCTGAGTAGCTGAGATTACAGACATGTGCCACCACGCCTGGCTGATTTTTGTATTTTTAGTGCAGATGGAGTTTCACTATGATGGCCAGGCTGATCTTGAACTCCTGACCTCAAACAATCTGTCCGCCTTGGCCTCCCAAAGTGCTGGGATTACAGGCGTGAGCCATCCGACCCAGCCTACTGTTGTAATTTGAATACACATTTATTTTTATAAACTAGTACGACTCTGAAAGAAGGATACTAATATAGCATATTTTTTTAATTTTGTTGTTGTTGTTGTTTTGAGACAAGTCTCACTCTGTTGCCCAGGCTGGAGTGCAGTGTGCGATCATAGCTCACTGCAGCTTTGAACTCCTAGGCTCAAGTGATTCTCCCACCTCAGTCTCCTAAGTAGGTGGGACTGCAGGAGCTCGCCACTATGCCCAGCTAATTTTTATTTCTTTATTTTATTTTTGTAGAGACACAGTCTCAGTATGTTGCCTAGGTGGTCTCAAACTCCTCATCTCAATCCCGCCTTGGCCTCTCAAAGTGCTGGGGTTATAGGCCTGAGCCACAATATCCAGTTCATTTTTTGTAATAGTATAAAAACAGTGAGTTATAAAGCCACAGTTAAAGAAAGCAGTGTAAATTCATCTATTAATACACAATGCATTGCTTCAAATTCATGAGAACATACATTAAGAGTATCTTATTTATTCTCTTCTAGTATTTCCTATCTCAGGAAATGACATGGCAAAATAATCAACTAATTTTCTAAGTTATTTTATCTCATACATGCAATTTATTAGTCACCAAGTCCTGTTAATTTGACCTTGTAAATGGGCCTTGTATTACGCAGTTTTGAGCAATGGATAAATAACACAATTTTCATTTCCTCAGTAAATAGCTGGAAGTCAGATAACTGGGTTTTCTGATTAGCATATGTTTAGCTATGTGAGAAAACCAGAAATGTGTTTTGGTCAATAATTTAATGAAAAATTTTTAATACATTTTCTTGTTAATCAACTTAATGAACACTTTTAAGGGCAATGTGTAATATTACGAATTTAATAAACAATTTGGCTTTAATGCTAGAGAGGATAAGAGAAGGGATGTTTGTTTTTTATTTAATCACAAAAAATTCATTTATTTTTGGATCATTTAATTTTTACACCTTCTGACACAAAATTTGTTAAACATTTAAT
The DNA here is from genome assembly GCF_002776525.5 of Piliocolobus tephrosceles. Lineage (NCBI taxonomy): Eukaryota > Metazoa > Chordata > Mammalia > Primates > Cercopithecidae > Piliocolobus > Piliocolobus tephrosceles. The sequence goes on along the minus strand of NW_022322546.1, from coordinate 16,206 downwards.
GGCTAGAAAATGATTTCTTTTTATTTTGTGAGCATCTCATAGCATAGCCATTTGTTTTGTGCTATTACATTTACATTAGATGATTGAAATTCAATGACATTCAATACATGGTTTAAGATACATGTATGCTTAGAATTTATCTGAGCAGAGACTCATGTTATGTATAGAAAGCAATCAGGGATATTTCAATTTGTTCACTAAGAAAGCAGAAAACTATCAGAGATAAGGCAACACTTTAATTATGGAGCACTTATCATTTATCTATTTCTTAAATAAAAAATGAGTATTTAATTTCAAATGTGCAATTTCTTTTCTATAGTCAACAAGATTCACTATATAGTCTCAGAAATAATATTCTTATTATCTCTGAGATTATTTCATTAAGAAATGTGTCTATCATGTTTACTAATAGAATACACAATGTCAGTTCAATGAATATTGTTAGATGCTTTAAATAGCTATTTTTATTATAATATATTACATGCTGAAATAAATTATCTTTATTTAAATGTCTATTTAAATGTCTGAAAAAAGAAGAGCTAGAAAGAATATTGAAAATTTCCATCTGTAAGAAAGTACAAGAAATGTTATTTATAGAACACAAGGTTTTCCTATCTGAATAAAAATCTTCACTACTATATCTAAAATTCTTTTCAATAACAATGGGACAATGAGGATTTATAGTTTAGAATTCAATCATTTTTTGTTTAGGCCAATAAAACAAGACAAATACATATATTCAATAATGGGTATAGTATTTAGAGAATATTAATTTAAAACATTTTCATCCTTAAGTGCAAGTCATCTTGTTGCTACAACAGTTATGAGACAAGCCAACTTCATTCAGATACAGAGTTTCATTCATGATGTAGAGTGGAGGTCCTTCCTACCATTAAATATTAGCCAGGAGGCTTTCTTTCCCTCTGAAGGAAAAAAAAAAAAAAAATATATATATATATATATATATATATGTGTGTGTGTGTGTGTGTGTGTGTGTGTGTGTGTATCTTTATATATATATATATATAATCTAGAATTTCTTCGAGAAAGACAGAGAAAAGGGAAGTTCCTTCTATTATGAATCATGGGAAAGAGAAAGGGAGACACAGAAGAGACATGAAGGCAGGAGGCAGAGGTACTCCTCCTCATCCCCCACTGCCACTTTGGATCACTCCTTAAATGAAGAGGAGCTGCAGAAACATTTTGGAATAGGAGAAATGATGACTGGGAAAGTAAGAGAAATTTGGGTGAAATAATAGCAGTAGTTTTCAGGAATATGTAAGCCTCCAGAAAATTTCCATAGGTTCCATGGGAGGCCCGATCTAATAGGTTATGGCACTGAATATACAGCTATGGCAGAGAGCCGTGTCCAGAGAGACAGAAGCAATTCTACTAGCATAAAGGACTGGTAAATACATGTTACATCTAGACCATAATTTTAGAACGAAGTCAGGGAGGAGAGGTTTGCTTGGCAGCTTAGCTAGTGAGTATTTACATTGTCTTAAACAGATAGTGTTGAAATACTGTTCTAAGCAACTTAAGTGTGACCCATATTACACCTGCTCCACACCTGTCCAAACACACATTTATACACTATTGTCTAAGTAGAAATATTACATCAGACATAAAAAACAAAGAAGCCTTTTTTTCTCTGTGCACATCTGAGTGTAGTGTGTAAAGATTATATATATATGTATGTGTGTATGTATGTATATACATTTTATACAATTGTGCATGTTTTTTATATAAATATATATTTTTTCAAAAAATCAGAAAGTATTTATATATAGTATAACTAAATACTATAGTATATATAATATATACTAACTATAGATATAGCTATGTATATATTTATACATAAACATTTTACATATTGCACATACGATAAAGATTTACATATATGACTTAAATGTTTAAAGTTTTACTATTCTATAACCATATGTACTGTGTTATAAAATCTTATTAAATCAACTATTTTGAAATTCAAAGTTACTTTAACTTCACACATTTTCTCATGCAAATATTTTTGCTCTTGTTAAAGTTTCCTCTTTTGCTTATAAAGTTAAATGCCCAACTTTTTTTTTTTTTTTTTTTTTTTTTTTTTTTTTTTTTTTTTTTTTTTTGAGACAAAGTCTCGCTCTGTCGCCCAGGCTGGAGTGCAGTGGCCGGATCTCAGCTCACTGCAAGCTCCGCCTCCCGGGTTCACGCCATTCTCCCGCCTCAGCCTCCCGAGTAGCTGGGACTACAGGCGCCTGCTACCTCGCCCGGCTAGTTTTTTGTATTTTTTAGTAGAGGCAGGGTTTCACCATGTTAGCCAGGATGGTCTCGATCTACTGACCTTGTGATCCGCCCGTCTCGGCCTCCCAAAGTGCTGGGATTACAGGCTTGAGCCACTGCGCCCAGCCAAATGCTCAACTTTTAAATGTTAATTGCTCATTTGTATTGCCATGTTTCAAAGAAACTTAGGAAATAATATTGCTTCAAGACAAAAACAAAGATGCTAAGTTTCCTAGCAATCTGAAGTTGTAAAATATTACAAGTGTTCAGTTTGAAAGCCCTAACTTAGTAATTCAATCCAGTAATTCAAGAGCATTTTACAGAAATCAAACCATGATGGAATCAAGTTACCTATCAAATCAATTGAGGAAGAAAATAATATCACTGAACACCTGGAATCTGGTCAGAACTATCTAGTCTACAGAGTAACTTCACATTTTAAATGAAAAAACTCCTGATCACTGTTTGCATATTTATATATCTCACTGTGTTATTGGTTGATTAACAGAGCTGCAATCCAAAAGCCCTACTTCCTAGCTATTTTTCAACCCAGTGTTGCTACTTCCAGATAAGAATAAAAGGAAATCTGCTAGGTGGAGTTTCTGAAAACCTTTGGTTCTTTGTTAAAATAAAGTGAGGGTGCAGACTCTTCTGGCATTCATCTTTATACTTTGTTTGTCTGGAATGGAGAATTGACATCCAGAGTTGCAGAAAATGGGTATGAAAGTAGACAATAAAAATGGCAAAGCAGAAAATAGCCAGCAGACATCCTCAACGGCACTGTTATGTCCCTGTACCATCCCTTCACTGTCCACCTCCAGATTTTTTTCTTTGTTTGTACTATCTTAATTTTTAAATGTAAAATTTTGTGGTATTAAGTATATTCATATTCTTGTGCAACCATCATCACTATCCGTCTCTAAAACTCTTTTAATCTAGCAAAACAAAAGCTCATAACATTAAACAATAACTCCCCATTTCTCTTTTCTTTATCCTCTGGCAACCATCATTCTACTTTGAGTCTTTGTGATTTTGACAATTCTAAGTCCCAAAATATAAGTGGAATCATATGGAATTTAACATTTTGTGACTGGCTAATCTCACTTAGCATAAGGTTCTTAAGATTTATCTATGACATAGTATATATCAGTACTTTCTTCCATCTTAAGGCTGAATAATATTTCATTATATGTATATAACACATTTTGTTTATATATTACTCTACATAAACATGGAAAACAGGGTTGCTTTTATACCTTAGCTATTGTGAATAACGCTGCTATGAACATGGGAATACAAATATCTCTTTGAGACTCTGCTTTCAATTTTTTGGATATATAACTGGAAGTGTGATTGGTGGCTCATATAGTAATTCTATTTTTAATTTTTTGAGAAACCGCCACTGTTTTCCACAGTGGCTGTATCATTTTATGTTCTCACCAATAGTGCACAAGGGTTCCAATTTTTCCACATCCTCATCAACATGTTATTTCGTTGTTATTGTTTTGTTTTGTTTTCTGTTTCTTTTTTATAATAGCATATCTACTGGGTGTGAGGTGGTACCTCATTGGGGCCTTGATTTGCATTTCCATAATATTTAGTAATGCTAAGTGTTTTTTCATATGTTTACTGGTCATTTATGTATCTCCTTTGGAAAAGTGTCTATTCAAGTCCTTTGCTAATTTTGAATCAGGTTATTTTTGTTTAGTTTAAAAAATTCTTGGGCTGGGCGCAGTGGCTCATGCCTGTAATCCCAGCACTTTGAAAGGCTGAGGTGGGCTGATCACGAGGTCAGGAGATCGAGACCATCCTGGCTAACACAGTGAAACCCCATCTCTACTAAAAATACAAAAATATAGCCTGGCATGGTGGCAGGCACCTGTAGTCCCAGCTACTTGGGAGGCTGAGGCAGGAGACTGGTGTGAACCCAAGAGGTGGAGCTTGCAGTGAGCTGAGATCTTGCCACTGTGCTCCAGCTTGGGCAACAGAGCGAGACTCCGTCTCAAAAAAAACAAAAAAAAACCCAAAAAAACAGAACTCTATATATGTTGAATATTAATGACTTATCATATATATGATTTGCAAATATTTTCTCCCATTTTTATGTTGCTTTCATATTCTGTGTCTTTGACCCCTTTACAAAATCAGAAATTCCAATTTATCTAATTTTATTTATTGATTTATTTTGTTATTCAACAGTTTTAATATGTCATTCAACTACATTCTGTTCTCAGTGTGAGATCTATCCTCTTGACAAACTTTTAAGTGTACAGTATTGCTAACTATAAGCAACATACCATATAGCAGATCTATGAAACTGTTTATTTTATTTTATTTTTATTGTACTTTATGTTCTAGAGTACAAGTACACAACGTGCAGGTTTGTTACATATGTATACGTGTGCCATGTTAGTGTGCCATATTAGTGTGCTGCACCCATTAACTCGTCATTTATATTAGGTATATCTCCTAATGCTATCCCTCCCGCCTCCCCCCACCCCACAACAGGCCCTAGTGTGTGATGTTCCCCTTCCTGTGTCCAAGTGTTCTCATTGTTTAATTCCCACCTATGACTGAGAACATGCAGTGTTTGGTTTTCTGTTCTTGCAATAGTTTGCTGAGAATGATGGTTTCCGGCTGCAATCATTTCCCTACAAAGGACATGAACTCATTCTTTTTTATGACTGCATAGTATTCCATGGTGTATATGTGCCATATTTTCTTAATCCAGTCTGTCACTGATGGACATTTGGGTTGGTTCCAGGTCTTTGCTATTGTGAATAGTGCCACAATAAACATATGTGTGCATATGTCTTTATACCAACATGATTTATGATACTTTGGGTATATATCCAGTAATGGGATGGCTGGGTCAAATGGTATTTCTAGTTCTACATCTTTGAGGAATAGCCACACTGTCTTCCACAATAGTTGAACTAGTTTACAGTCCCACCAACAGTGTAAAAATGTTCCTATTTCTCCACATCCTCTCCAGCACCTGTTGTTTCCTGACTTTTTAATGATCGCCATTCTAACTGGTGTGAGATGGTATCTCATTCTGGATTTGATTTGCATTTCTCTGATGGCTAGTGATGATGAACATTTTTTCATGTGTCTGTTGGCTGCACAAATGTCTTCTTTTGAGAAGTTTCTGTTCATTTCCTTTGCCCATTTTTTGATTTCTTTTGTTTCTTTTGTTCTTGTAAATCTGTTGGAGTTCTTTGTAGGTTCTAGATATTAGCCCATTGTCAGATGAGTAGATTGCAAAATTTTTCTCCCATTCTGTAGGTTGCCTGTTCACTCTGTAGTTTCTTTTGCTGTGCAGAAGCTCTTTAGTTTAATTAGATCCCATTTGTCAATTTTGGCTTTTGTTGCCATTGCTTTTGGTGTTTTAGACATGAAGTCCTTGCCCATGCCTATGTCCTGAATGGTATTGCCTAGGTTTTCTTCTAGGGTTTTTATGGTTTTAGGTCTAACATTTAAGTCTCTAATCCATCTTGAATTAATTTTTGTATAAGGTGTAAGGAAGGGATCCAATTTCAGCTTTCTACATGTGGCTAGCCAGTTTTCCCAGCATCATTTATTAAATAGGGAATCCTTTCCCCATTTCTTGTATTTATCAGTTTTGTCAAAGATCAGATGGTTGTTGATGTGTGATATTATTTCTGAGGGCTCTGTTCTGTTCCATTGGTCTGTTTTGGTACCACTACCATGCTGTGTTGTTTACTGCAGGCTTGTAGTATAGTTTGAAGTCAGGCAGTGTAATGCCTCCAGCTTTGTTCTTTTGGCCTAGGATTGTCTTGGCAATGTGGGGTCTTTTTTGATTCCATATGAACTTTAAAGCAGATTTTTTCCAATTCTGTGAAGAAAATCATTGGTAGCTTAATGGGGATGGCATTCAATCTATATATTACATTGGGCAGTATGACCATTTTCATGATATTGATTCTTCCTATCTATGAGCATGGAATGTTCTTCCATTTGTTTGTGTTCTCTTTTATTTCACTGAGCAGTGTATTGTAGTTCTCCTTGAAGAGGTCCTTCATATCCCTTTAAGTTGGATTCCTAGGTATTTTATTCTCTTTGATGGTATTGTGAATGGGAGTTCACTCATGATTTGGCTCTCTGTCTGCTATCGAATGCTATTGAAAGAATGCTTGTGATTTTTGCACATTGATTTTGTATCCAGAGACTTTGCTGAAGTTGTTTATCAGCTTAAGGAGATTTTGGGCTGAGATGATGGGGTTACAATCATGTCATACAATCATGTCATCTGCAAACAGGGACAATTTGACTTCTTCTTTTCCTAATTGAATACCCTTTATTTCTTTCTCCTGCCTGATTGCCCTGGCCAGAACTTCCAACACTATGTTGAATAGGACTGGTGAGAGAAGGCATCCTTGTCTTGTGCCAGTTTTCAAAGGGAATGCTTCCAGTTTTTGCCCATTCAGTATGATATTGGGTCTGTCATAAATAGCTCTTATTATTTTGAGATACGTCGCATCAATACTGAATTTATTGAGCATTTTTAGCATGAAGGGCTGTTGAATTTTCTTTCTGCATCTATTGACACAAACATGTGGTTTTTGTCCTTGGTTCTGTTTATATGTTGGATTATGTATATTGATTTGTGTATGTTGAACCAGCCTTGCATCCCAGGGATGAAGCCCACTTGATAATGGTGGATAAGCTTCTTGATGTGCTGCTGGATTTGGTTTGCCAGTATGTGATTGAGGATTTTTGCATTGATGTTCATCAGGGATATTGGTCTAAAATTCTCTTTTTTTGATATGTCTCTGCCAGGCTTTGGTATCAGGATGATGTTGGCCTCATAAAATGAGTTAGGGAGGATTCCCTCTTTTCTATTGATTAGAATAGTTTCAAAAGGAATTTTACCAGCTCCTCCTTTTACCTCTGGTAGAATTCGACTGTGAATCCATCTGATCCTGTACTTTTTTTGGTTGGTACGCTATTAATTATTGCCTCAATTTCAGAGTCTGTTATTGGTCTATTCAGGGATTCAACTTCTTCCTAGTATAGTCTTGTCTTGGGAGAGTTTATGTGCCCAGGAATGTATCGATTCCTTCTAGGTTTTCTAGTTTATTTGTGTAAGGGTGTTTATAGTATTATCTGATGGTAGTTTGTATTTCTGTGGGGTTGGTGGTGATATTCCCTTTATCATTTTTTACCGTGTCTATTTGATACTTCTCTTTTTTCTTCTTTATTAGTCTTGCTAGTGGTCCATCAATTTTGTTGATCTTTTCAAAAAACTAGCTCCTGGATTCATTGATGTTTTGAAGCGTTTTTGTGTCTCTATCTCCTTCAGTTCTGCTCTGATCTTAGTTATTTCTTGCCTTCTGCTAGCTTTTGAATGTGTTTGCTCTTGCTTCTTTAGGTCTTTTAATTGTGATGTTAGGGTGTCAATTTTAGATCTTTCCTGCTTTCTCTTGTGGGCATTTGGTGCTATAAATTTCCCTCTACACACTGCTTTAAATGTGTCCCAGAGATTCTGGTATGTTGTATCTTTGTTCTCATTGTTTTCAAAGAACATCTTTATTTCTGCCTTCATTTCATTATGTACCCAGTAGTCATTCAGGAGCAGGTTGTTCAGTTTCCATGTAGTTGAGCGGTTTTGATTGAGTTTCTTATTCCTGAGTTCCAGTTTGATTGCACTGTGGTCTGAGAGACAGTTTGTTATAATTTCTGTTTTTGTACATTTGCTGAGGAGTGCTTTACTTCCAACTATGTGGTCAATTTTGGAATAAGTGTGATATGGTGCTTAGAAGAATGTATATTCTGTTGATTTGGGGTGGAGAGTTCCATAGATGTCTATTAGGTCTGCTTGGTGCAGAGCTGAGTTCAATTCCTGAATATCCTTGTTAGCTTTCTGTCTCGCTGTTCTGTCTAATGTTGAAAGTGGGGTGTTAAATTCTCCCATTATTATTGTGTGGGAGTTTAAGTCTCTTTGTAAGTCTCTAAGGAGTTGCTTTATGAATCTGGGTGCCCCTGTATTGGGTGCATATATATTTAGGATAGTTAGCTCTTCTTGTTGAATTGATCCCTTTACCATTATGTAATGGTCTTCTTTGTCTCTTTTGATCTTTGTTGGTTTAAAGTCTGTTCTAGCAGACACTAGGATTGCAACACCTGCCTTTTTTTGTTTTCCATTTGCTTGATAGACCTTCCTCCATCCCTTTATTTTGAGCCTATGTGTGTCTCTGTATGTGAGATGGGTCTCTTGAATACAGCAAACTGATGGGTCTTGACTCTTTATCCAATTGTGTCTTTTAATTGGAGCATTTAGTCTATTTACATTTAAGGTTAATATTGTTATGTGTGAACTTGATTCTGTCATTATAATGTTAGCTGGTTATTTTGCTCATTAGCTGATGCAATTTCTTCCTAGCATTGATGGTCTTTACATTTTGGCATGTTTTTGCAGTGGCTGGTACCAGTTGTTCCTTTCCATGTTTAGTGCTTCCTTTAGGAGCTCTTCTAGGCCTGGCCTGGTGGTGACAAAATCTCTCAGCACTTGCTTGTCTGTAAAGGATTTTATTTCTCCTTCACTTTTGGAACTTAGTTTGGCTCGATATGAAATTCTGGGTTGAAAATTCTTTTCTTTAAGAATGGTGAATATCGGCCCCCACTCTCTCTGGCTTGTAGAGTTTCTGCCAAGAGATCCACTGTTAGTCTGACTGGTAATGCGACCTTTCTCTCTGACTGCCCTTAACATTTTTTCCTTCATTTCAACTTTGGTGAATCTCACAATTATGTGTCGTGGAGTTGCTCTTCTCGAGGAGTATCTTTATGGCATTCTCTGTATTTCCTGAATTTGAATGTTGGCCTGCCTTGCTACGTTGGGGAAGTTCTCCTGGATAATATCCTGCAGAATGTTTTCCAACTTGGTTCCATTCTCCCCATCACTTTCAGGTACACCAATCAGATGTAGATTTGGTCTTTTCACATAATCCCATATTTCTTGGAGCCTTTGTTCTTTTCTTTTTAATCTTTTTTTTCCCTAAACTTCTCTTCTCACTTCATTTGATCTTCAATCACTGATACCCTTTCTTCCAGTTGATTGAATTGGTTACTGAAGCTTGTGCATTTGTCACGTAGTTCTCATGCCATAGTTTTCAGCTCTATCAGGTCATTTAAGGACTTCTCTACATTGGTTATTCCAGTTAGCCATTCATCAAATCTTTTTTCAAGGATTTTAGCTTATTTTCAATGGGTTCAAACTTCCTCCTTTAGCTCTGAGAAGTCTGATCATCTGAAGTCTTCTTCTCTCGATTAGTCAAAATCATTCTCCATCCAGCTTTATTCTATTGCTGGCGAGGAGCTGTGTTCCTTTGGAGGGTGAGAGGCGCTCTGATTTTTAGAATTTTCAGCTTTTCTGCTCTGTTTTTTTCCCCCATCTTTGTGGTTTTATCTACCTTTGGTCTTTGATGATGGTGACCTACAGATGGTGTTTTGGTGTGGATGTCCTTTCTGTTTGTTAGTTTTCTTTCTAACATTCAGGACCCTCAGCTGCAGGTCTCTTGGAGTTTGCTGGAGGTTCACTCCAGACCGTGTTTGCCTGGGTATCAGCAGCAGAGGCTGAAGAAGAATGAATATTGCTGAGCAGTAAATGTTGCTGCCTGATTGATCCTTCGGAAGCTTAGTCTCAGAGGGGCACCCGGCTGTGTGGGGTGTGAGGTGTCAGTCTGCCCCTGGGGGGAGTGTCTCCCAGTTAGGCTACTCGGGGGTCAGGGACCCACTTGAGCAGGCATTCTGTCTGTTCTCAGATCTCATACACTGTGCTGGGAGAACCACTACTCTCTTCAAAGCTGTTAGACGGGGACATTTAAATCTGCAGAGGTTTCTGACACCTTTTGTTTGGCTATACTCTGTCCCCAGAGGTGGAGTCTACAGAGAAGGGCAGGCCTCCTTGAGCTGCAGTGAACTCCACCCAGTTGGAGCTTCCCTTCCGCTTTGTTTACCTACTCAAGCCTCAGCAATGGTGGGCGCCCCTCCCCCAGCCTCGCTGCTGCCTTGCAGTTAGATCTCAGACTGCTGTGCTAGCAATGAGGGAGGCTCCGTGGGCATGGGACCCTCCGAGTCGGGCGTGGGATGTAATCTCCTGGTGTGCCGTTTGCTATGGCCCTTTGTAAAGTGCAGTATTAGGGTGGGAGTGATCCGATTTTCCAGGTGTTGTGTGTCTCAGTTTCCCTTGGCTAGGAAAGGGAATTCCCTTCCCCCTTGAGCTTCCCAGGTGAGGCAATGGCTCGCTCTGCTTTGGCTCTCACTTGGTGGGCTGCACTCACTGTCCTGAACCCACTGTCTGACATGCCCCAGTGAGAGGAACCCGGCACCCCAGTCGAAAATGCAGAAATCACCCATCTTCTGTGTTGTTCACACTGGGAGCTGGAGGCTGGAGCTCTTCCTATTCCAATTTGTCTATTTTTTGTTGCCGTTGTCTGTGTCTTTGGGGTCATAGCCAATAAATCCCTGACAAATCCAATGTAATGAAGCTTTTGCCCTATGTTTTCTTCTAAGAATTCTATAGACTCAGTTTTCATTTTAGGTAATGAATTACTTTTGAGTTTGTTTTTGCATATGATGTTAGATAAGGGTCCAACTGCATTAGTTTGCATGTAGAATTATCATGGCACCCATCTTAAAAATTATTTGACCAATTAAGTGAATGTTTATTTTTGGGATTCTCTATTAAATTACATTGGCCTGTATTTCTGTTTTTATGCTAGTACTACTCTGTTTTGAGTACTATAGCTTTGTAGTAAGTTTGAAATCAGGAAGTATAAGTTCTCCGGCTTTGTTATTTACTTTTCTTTTTGGCTATCTGGGATCCCTTGAAATTTTAAGGATAAGTTTTAGAATAAGTTTGATTTAAAAAAAAAAAAAATTCTACAAATAGCATCATTGGGATTTTAATAGAAATTGCAGTAAATCTGTAGATTGCTTAGGAGAGTATTAACATTTTAACAATATTAAGTCTTCCCATCCATGAACATGGGATATATTTCAATTTAGTTATATTTAATTTATTTCAAAAATGTTTGGTAGTTTTCATTATACAAGTCTTTGATCTCCCTGGTTAAGTTAATTCTTGAGAATTTTATTCTTTTTAATGCTATTGTAAATTAAATTGTTTTCTTAATAGTTTTAACTCATTAATTTCCAATCTATGAAAATGCAAATGATTTTGTGTGCTGATTTTTTATTCTGATACCTTGCAAAATTTCTTAGTTCCAACATTTGTGTACATGTGTGCAAACAAGAAACATGTGTGCAAACAAGAAACATGTGTGTATGGAGTCATTAAAGTTTTCTATATGCAAATTCATATCACCTCTAAACAGAGATAACGTTACTTCTTCCTTTTCAAATTGGATCTTTCTCTCTCTCTCTCTTTCTTTCTCTCTTTCTTTTTTTGCCTAATAGCTCTGGTGAGGACCTCTGATACTATGTTGAATATAAATGGTAAAAGTAGACACCTTGGTCTGAATCTTCAAAAAAATTAGAATCTAAAAAGTATAGTTTTTTCTGTACCCTGATAGCAAAAAAAAAAAAAATAATTACATGAGATATGCAAGTTATACAGATTTTTCAATTATCATAAACAAAGTAAACTTAGAAAAGGAAAGTCAAATCAAACTTTCTCCATATTGTCTACAAATAAGCTCACAATGACCAACAGAATGTGACCTCCTATCTCCCTCACGCCCATTTTGAGGTGGTAGAAAAAGCATATTCTCATGATAAAATTTTCAAACTCATCCTGGCAATTTGTTTCACACAAATTGCTTGTCACCATTTTGATTTAAATAAATTCCATCCATCTGTCTGTGTTTATCAAATATCTGTTTTAAACCACATGATTCTTAAGTTTAAAAGATTAATTTTACTGTAATTACTAAATATTTAGATATGAAAAGTGCTATTAAGACATGAGAATATTATTTTTATATAATCATTTTTTTTCTTCAGGATCCCACTGTGTATGCCTACATATAAGTATATCCCTAAAATTATATAAATGATGAAATTAACTGAATAAACTTTTGTTTGAAATCTAAATGCTTTATACTCTACTGATATTCTCATTAAAACTTTAGAAATGAACACAAAATTTACTCAAAAAATCAGAATTTTTTTTTTTTTTTTTTTTTTTTTTTGAGACAGAGTTTCGCTCTGTCACCCAGGCTGGAGTGCAGTGGCTCAATCTGGGCTCACTGCAAGCTCCACCTCCCAGGTTCATGCCATTCTCCTGCCTCAGTCTCCTGAGCAGCTGGGACTACAAAAAAATCAGAATTTTCAAGGGAAATGAAACCTGTATGATTATAAGAATGTTAGAATGAGGACCTACAAATGCTAAGTGTCCTGTTCAAGGAGAATTAAAATATCCAAATAAATTACTGAACAATGAACTAGAGAGAACAAAACTGCTAATTTTAACCAGAACTTATTTTGGTTTTAAGTAGGCAAAAGTATTATTAGTAGATTGTGACTATTTTCCTTCCATCTGTTTCCTTGTCTAAGAAATTTTAAGGACAGACTTAAAATGTTCTAGCTAATATAACTGCCATTAGTTTCTGATCTATAATGTGACATATTTCAAAGCTATGTGTTATCCTTTCGTTTTTTCCTATTCTAACGGTTGACCTGAATGCTCTTTCTTAATTTCACTTCACTGTAATTATACCTCTTACTCTATGCCAAATAATTTCTCCTTCTCCTCCTTAGAATATTTTCTCTCACTTATTGCCTAGCTGAGTTACTCTCTAAACTTTCATCATAAGTCAAGTTCTTCAATTACTTCCTCTAGAAACTCTCACTGATTTCTTTATATACATCTGACACAGACATACTATAATAATTTAGGACAGGCTGGGTGCAGCGGCTCATGCCTGTAACCCCAGCACTTTGGGAGGCCAAGGAGGGGGTGGGGGGTGGATCATCTTAGGTCAGGAGTTCGAGACCAGCCTGGCCAACGTGGTGAAACCCTGTCTCTACTAAAAATACAAAAGTTAGCCAGGCGTGGTGGCACCTGCCTATAATCCCAGCTACCCGGGAGGCTGAGGCAGGAGAATCGCTTGAACCCGGCAAGCAGAGGTTGCAGTAAGCCAAGATGTCTCCATTGCTCTCCAGCCTGGGCAACAAGAGTGAAATTTCATCTCAAAAAATAATAATAATAATTAGGTGCATTGCCTACATAAAAATTAACCATAGGTTTTATTTACTTTTCTATCATATTAGTACCTGCTATTATCCTCACTGTTTCCTAAAACTGTTCTGTATATTTTATTATATGTATATATATGTTTATTTATATAATGTATCCAAAATGTTAAATAGCTTACTATGGACAGATTGCAATTACCAAATTTAATTATTTCTATTTATCTCACTTTTAGTTAAGATGAGAAAACTATTCAGGTATCAATTTTATATTTTTTATTGTCATAAAATCTCAGAAATCCTCCTAAAATAAATGCGAAGAGTGCATTATTGTATACTGTCAGCCAATGTATTATATAGATTAAAGAAATCATTTCAAGGAACCAGAAATTATGCTGATATTTAAATTGAGTGAGCCTTGCTTATCAATCTGTAATAGGTTTGAAATTTTTTCTAGACAATAGCACTGAGTTGACACATAAACACCTGATTAAAAAAAAGAATCACCTAACACATGGCGTAGAAATGGTGAAAATAATTATTAACAAAGGTAATATTACAATACATAGAAAGTGGGATGCTGGTGGTTGTGGATGAGATAGTTCAAATAATACAGACAAGTGATTTTAAAGCAGTTCAGAATGTCTAACAATTTTTTTTTTTTTTTTTTTTTTTTTACTTTTAAAAGTGAGTTTTAGGTCCAAAAGAAATAGAATTTATCTTCTTTGGAATTATAAGCCCATTTAAGTTACTTAGATAACCAAAAATTACTTAAGACTCTTACTGCTACTTACAAATGCCTGTGGAATCAAGCAAATCACTTTCCTAAGTGCTTAAAGATATTTATGCACAAAATCCACTCTTCCTCCCTGACCCTTAAAAAAATGATGCTAAGTAAAACAGGTTCCAACATAATAAATTGCCAGAACACATTTCATGGTGCAGTGCAAATGACAGACACAATGGAATACCTGTTAGAATAAAGTAGATTTCATTTTCCCTACAAGTTAGGTGAGAATGCTGATCTCAAGTATCTGCTCTGTCAAGTCAAAGGTTGCAGCACATTAACAAATTCAGCGTATAGGTGCATGTATAAATAGCCTGTTGAAGAAAAGAGCACCACTTCTAGTAATTATAAGAAGTTGCTCCAGGTGAAAAGCATTAATTCATGTATGTAATAAATTGTTTAAGATTCTCTCAGTTGCCTTAATACTATTTTTAAAACCATTCCCCACGGAGCATACTCACCCCATCTGGCCTGCTATCTGAAGCTGTGATGATCAGAATGTAGCGATCAGTGCTTTCCCTGTCCAGTGCTTTCCCTAAGGTTAGAATCCCCGTGCTAGTGACAAAACAAACAAACAAATAAGACAAAAAGAGATATTATGTCACAAGGAGAGTCTTCTTAGTATAGCGATTTACTTTTGATAGCTTTTTTTCCCCTCTCAGTAATCATAGTTTGAGTATTTTAGATATATAATACTAAGATTCATCCTGAAAATTCAAAATGGTTTTTAAGGCTATCAAATTTCTTAGCAGTATCCATGAAACTGACACTGAACTGACTTCCTACCTTCTAGGAAACAAAACACAACAAAACTGTGCTTAATTCATTCCAGGAAGAACAGTATCTATCTTGTTTTTGATTATTTCAAGAGAAAAGACTTCGTTATTCCTTATCAGTCTCAAAATTCTTTGAGACAAGGAATGATTTCTTATAACCAATCTATATCACCTCCCAATTTACATCATATATATGTCTATTATGAAAATACAAAAACCCATCTAAATTTTATCTCTGAAAAACTCTATAGAAGAAAGTTTTTCTTTTTACTTAATTTAAAAATAACAGAGGCCCTTTGTACAAAATTAGAAAATAGAATTTTGTAAATTACAGAAATTATGTTTTTTGTAATGTTTCTTTTTGTACTTTATTATAACCACATTTAAATATATTATTGTTTCAGAAGAAGACTCATTCTGCATATTTTACAATTTTTAAGAAAACTGCATTAGAATTCATGTTCTCATTTTATAATTTGTTTAAAACCCCTTTCGTGGCTACACAAACAATTTTAGTATTTTGTTACTCTTTGGAAATTTAGCTGTTTCTTAATTTAACTGATGTATAATGGGAGATTAACAGCACTTGGGAAAATTATTGCACTTAGAATATTTTTAGTGCTTATTCCTTACTTTTTCACTGTTCAGAATAAATGTTTCCAAATATTTAAGACTTTATTCACCCATGTACTTTATAACAGTTTGGCTATTTGTATGGCTCTCTAATGTAGATTCTATATTTATTTCTTAGATTTTACAATCTGATATTGTACACATTTCAATTGAGCCTAACAAGCATCCACTGTGCAGGAGAGTTTGTCTGAATATAATGAGACATTAAAATATTTATCAAGTCCAGCCAGGCGCGGTTGCTCACGCCTGTAATCCCAGCACTTTGGAAGGCCAAGGTGGGTGGATCATGAGGTCAGGAGATTGAGACCATACTGGCTAACACAGTGAAACCCCATCTCTACTAAAAATACAAAAAAAAAAAAGCTGGGCGTGGTGGCGGGCGCCTGTAGTTCTAGCTACTCAGGAGGCTGAGACAGCAGAATGGCACGAACCCGGGAGGCAGAGCTTGCAGTGAGCCGAGATCGTGCCACTGCACTCCAGCCTGGGCAACAGAGTGAGACTCCATCTCAATAAATAAATAAATAAATAAATAAATAAATAAATAAATAAATAAAT
>NW_022322545.1:0-19250 GCF_002776525.5 Piliocolobus tephrosceles | reverse complement strand
ATTTATTTATTTATTTATTTATTTATTTATTTATTTATTTATTTATTGAGATGGAGTCTCACTCTGTTGCCCAGGCTGGAGTGCAGTGGCACGATCTCGGCTCACTGCAAGCTCTGCCTCCCGGGTTCGTGCCATTCTGCTGTCTCAGCCTCCTGAGTAGCTAGAACTACAGGCGCCCGCCACCACGCCCAGCTTTTTTTTTTTTTGTATTTTTAGTAGAGATGGGGTTTCACTGTGTTAGCCAGTATGGTCTCAATCTCCTGACCTCATGATCCACCCACCTTGGCCTTCCAAAGTGCTGGGATTACAGGCGTGAGCAACCGCGCCTGGCTGGACTTGATAAATATTTTAATGTCTCATTATATTCAGACAAACTCTCCTGCACAGTGGATGCTTGTTAGGCTCAATTGAAATGTGTACAATATCAGATTGTAAAATCTAAGAAATAAATATAGAATCTACATTAGAGAGCCATACAAATAGCCAAACTGTTATAAAGTACATGGGTGAATAAAGTCTTAAATATTTGGAAACATTTATTCTGAACAGTGAAAAAGTAAGGAATAAGCACTAAAAATATTCTAAGTGCAATAATTTTCCCAAGTGCTGTTAATCTCCCATTATACATCAGTTAAATTAAGAAACAGCTAAATTTCCAAAGAGTAACAAAATACTAAAATTGTTTGTGTAGCCACGAAAGGGGTTTTAAACAAATTATAAAATGAGAACATGAATTCTAATGCAGTTTTCTTAAAAATTGTAAAATATGCAGAATGAGTCTTCTTCTGAAACAATAATATATTTAAATGTGGTTATAATAAAGTACAAAAAGAAACATTACAAAAAACATAATTTCTGTAATTTACAAAATTCTATTTTCTAATTTTGTACAAAGGGCCTCTGTTATTTTTAAATTAAGTAAAAAGAAAAACTTTCTTCTATAGAGTTTTTCAGAGATAAAATTTAGATGGGTTTTTGTATTTTCATAATAGACATATATATGATGTAAATTGGGAGGTGATATAGATTGGTTATAAGAAATCATTCCTTGTCTCAAAGAATTTTGAGACTGATAAGGAATAACGAAGTCTTTTCTCTTGAAATAATCAAAAACAAGATAGATACTGTTCTTCCTGGAATGAATTAAGCACAGTTTTGTTGTGTTTTGTTTCCTAGAAGGTAGGAAGTCAGTTCAGTGTCAGTTTCATGGATACTGCTAAGAAATTTGATAGCCTTAAAAACCATTTTGAATTTTCAGGATGAATCTTAGTATTATATATCTAAAATACTCAAACTATGATTACTGAGAGGGGAAAAAAAGCTATCAAAAGTAAATCGCTATACTAAGAAGACTCTCCTTGTGACATAATATCTCTTTTTGTCTTATTTGTTTGTTTGTTTTGTCACTAGCACGGGGATTCTAACCTTAGGGAAAGCACTGGACAGGGAAAGCACTGATCGCTACATTCTGATCATCACAGCTTCAGATAGCAGGCCAGATGGGGTGAGTATGCTCCGTGGGGAATGGTTTTAAAAATAGTATTAAGGCAACTGAGAGAATCTTAAACAATTTATTACATACATGAATTAATGCTTTTCACCTGGAGCAACTTCTTATAATTACTAGAAGTGGTGCTCTTTTCTTCAACAGGCTATTTATACATGCACCTATACGCTGAATTTGTTAATGTGCTGCAACCTTTGACTTGACAGAGCAGATACTTGAGATCAGCATTCTCACCTAACTTGTAGGGAAAATGAAATCTACTTTATTCTAACAGGTATTCCATTGTGTCTGTCATTTGCACTGCACCATGAAATGTGTTCTGGCAATTTATTATGTTGGAACCTGTTTTACTTAGCATCATTTTTTTAAGGGTCAGGGAGGAAGAGTGGATTTTGTGCATAAATATCTTTAAGCACTTAGGAAAGTGATTTGCTTGATTCCACAGGCATTTGTAAGTAGCAGTAAGAGTCTTAAGTAATTTTTGGTTATCTAAGTAACTTAAATGGGCTTATAATTCCAAAGAAGATAAATTCTATTTCTTTTGGACCTAAAACTCACTTTTAAAAGTAAAAAAAAAAAAAAAAAAAAAAAAATTGTTAGACATTCTGAACTGCTTTAAAATCACTTGTCTGTATTATTTGAACTATCTCATCCACAACCACCAGCATCCCACTTTCTATGTATTGTAATATTACCTTTGTTAATAATTATTTTCACCATTTCTACGCCATGTGTTAGGTGATTCTTTTTTTTAATCAGGTGTTTATGTGTCAACTCAGTGCTATTGTCTAGAAAAAATTTCAAACCTATTACAGATTGATAAGCAAGGCTCACTCAATTTAAATATCAGCATAATTTCTGGTTCCTTGAAATGATTTCTTTAATCTATATAATACATTGGCTGACAGTATACAATAATGCACTCTTCGCATTTATTTTAGGAGGATTTCTGAGATTTTATGACAATAAAAAATATAAAATTGATACCTGAATAGTTTTCTCATCTTAACTAAAAGTGAGATAAATAGAAATAATTAAATTTGGTAATTGCAATCTGTCCATAGTAAGCTATTTAACATTTTGGATACATTATATAAATAAACATATATATACATATAATAAAATATACAGAACAGTTTTAGGAAACAGTGAGGATAATAGCAGGTACTAATATGATAGAAAAGTAAATAAAACCTATGGTTAATTTTTATGTAGGCAATGCACCTAATTATTATTATTATTTTTTGAGATGAAATTTCACTCTTGTTGCCCAGGCTGGAGAGCAATGGAGACATCTTGGCTTACTGCAACCTCTGCTTGCCGGGTTCAAGCGATTCTCCTGCCTCAGCCTCCCGGGTAGCTGGGATTATAGGCAGGTGCCACCACGCCTGGCTAACTTTTGTATTTTTAGTAGAGACAGGGTTTCACCACGTTGGCCAGGCTGGTCTCGAACTCCTGACCTAAGATGATCCACCCCCCACCCCCTCCTTGGCCTCCCAAAGTGCTGGGGTTACAGGCATGAGCCGCTGCACCCAGCCTGTCCTAAATTATTATAGTATGTCTGTGTCAGATGTATATAAAGAAATCAGTGAGAGTTTCTAGAGGAAGTAATTGAAGAACTTGACTTATGATGAAAGTTTAGAGAGTAACTCAGCTAGGCAATAAGTGAGAGAAAATATTCTAAGGAGGAGAAGGAGAAATTATTTGGCATAGAGTAAGAGGTATAATTACAGTGAAGTGAAATTAAGAAAGAGCATTCAGGTCAACCGTTAGAATAGGAAAAAACGAAAGGATAACACATAGCTTTGAAATATGTCACATTATAGATCAGAAACTAATGGCAGTTATATTAGCTAGAACATTTTAAGTCTGTCCTTAAAATTTCTTAGACAAGGAAACAGATGGAAGGAAAATAGTCACAATCTACTAATAATACTTTTGCCTACTTAAAACCAAAATAAGTTCTGGTTAAAATTAGCAGTTTTGTTCTCTCTAGTTCATTGTTCAGTAATTTATTTGGATATTTTAATTCTCCTTGAACAGGACACTTAGCATTTGTAGGTCCTCATTCTAACATTCTTATAATCATACAGGTTTCATTTCCCTTGAAAATTCTGATTTTTTTGTAGTCCCAGCTGCTCAGGAGACTGAGGCAGGAGAATGGCATGAACCTGGGAGGTGGAGCTTGCAGTGAGCCCAGATTGAGCCACTGCACTCCAGCCTGGGTGACAGAGCGAAACTCTGTCTCAAAAAAAAAAAAAAAAAAAAAAAAAAATTCTGATTTTTTGAGTAAATTTTGTGTTCATTTCTAAAGTTTTAATGAGAATATCAGTAGAGTATAAAGCATTTAGATTTCAAACAAAAGTTTATTCAGTTAATTTCATCATTTATATAATTTTAGGGATATACTTATATGTAGGCATACACAGTGGGATCCTGAAGAAAAAAAATGATTATATAAAAATAATATTCTCATGTCTTAATAGCACTTTTCATATCTAAATATTTAGTAATTACAGTAAAATTAATCTTTTAAACTTAAGAATCATGTGGTTTAAAACAGATATTTGATAAACACAGACAGATGGATGGAATTTATTTAAATCAAAATGGTGACAAGCAATTTGTGTGAAACAAATTGCCAGGATGAGTTTGAAAATTTTATCATGAGAATATGCTTTTTCTACCACCTCAAAATGGGCGTGAGGGAGATAGGAGGTCACATTCTGTTGGTCATTGTGAGCTTATTTGTAGACAATATGGAGAAAGTTTGATTTGACTTTCCTTTTCTAAGTTTACTTTGTTTATGATAATTGAAAAATCTGTATAACTTGCATATCTCATGTAATTATTTTTTTTTTTTTGCTATCAGGGTACAGAAAAAACTATACTTTTTAGATTCTAATTTTTTTGAAGATTCAGACCAAGGTGTCTACTTTTACCATTTATATTCAACATAGTATCAGAGGTCCTCACCAGAGCTATTAGGCAAAAAAAGAAAGAGAGAAAGAAAGAGAGAGAGAGAGAAAGATCCAATTTGAAAAGGAAGAAGTAACGTTATCTCTGTTTAGAGGTGATATGAATTTGCATATAGAAAACTTTAATGACTCCATACACACATGTTTCTTGTTTGCACACATGTTTCTTGTTTGCACACATGTACACAAATGTTGGAACTAAGAAATTTTGCAAGGTATCAGAATAAAAAATCAGCACACAAAATCATTTGCATTTTCATAGATTGGAAATTAATGAGTTAAAACTATTAAGAAAACAATTTAATTTACAATAGCATTAAAAAGAATAAAATTCTCAAGAATTAACTTAACCAGGGAGATCAAAGACTTGTATAATGAAAACTACCAAACATTTTTGAAATAAATTAAATATAACTAAATTGAAATATATCCCATGTTCATGGATGGGAAGACTTAATATTGTTAAAATGTTAATACTCTCCTAAGCAATCTACAGATTTACTGCAATTTCTATTAAAATCCCAATGATGCTATTTGTAGAATTTTTTTTTTTTTTAAATCAAACTTATTCTAAAACTTATCCTTAAAATTTCAAGGGATCCCAGATAGCCAAAAAGAAAAGTAAATAACAAAGCCGGAGAACTTATACTTCCTGATTTCAAACTTACTACAAAGCTATAGTACTCAAAACAGAGTAGTACTAGCATAAAAACAGAAATACAGGCCAATGTAATTTAATAGAGAATCCCAAAAATAAACATTCACTTAATTGGTCAAATAATTTTTAAGATGGGTGCCATGATAATTCTACATGCAAACTAATGCAGTTGGACCCTTATCTAACATCATATGCAAAAACAAACTCAAAAGTAATTCATTACCTAAAATGAAAACTGAGTCTATAGAATTCTTAGAAGAAAACATAGGGCAAAAGCTTCATTACATTGGATTTGTCAGGGATTTATTGGCTATGACCCCAAAGACACAGACAACGGCAACAAAAAATAGACAAATTGGAATAGGAAGAGCTCCAGCCTCCAGCTCCCAGTGTGAACAACACAGAAGATGGGTGATTTCTGCATTTTCGACTGGGGTGCCGGGTTCCTCTCACTGGGGCATGTCAGACAGTGGGTTCAGGACAGTGAGTGCAGCCCACCAAGTGAGAGCCAAAGCAGAGCGAGCCATTGCCTCACCTGGGAAGCTCAAGGGGGAAGGGAATTCCCTTTCCTAGCCAAGGGAAACTGAGACACACAACACCTGGAAAATCGGATCACTCCCACCCTAATACTGCACTTTACAAAGGGCCATAGCAAACGGCACACCAGGAGATTACATCCCACGCCCGACTCGGAGGGTCCCATGCCCACGGAGCCTCCCTCATTGCTAGCACAGCAGTCTGAGATCTAACTGCAAGGCAGCAGCGAGGCTGGGGGAGGGGCGCCCACCATTGCTGAGGCTTGAGTAGGTAAACAAAGCGGAAGGGAAGCTCCAACTGGGTGGAGTTCACTGCAGCTCAAGGAGGCCTGCCCTTCTCTGTAGACTCCACCTCTGGGGACAGAGTATAGCCAAACAAAAGGTGTCAGAAACCTCTGCAGATTTAAATGTCCCCGTCTAACAGCTTTGAAGAGAGTAGTGGTTCTCCCAGCACAGTGTATGAGATCTGAGAACAGACAGAATGCCTGCTCAAGTGGGTCCCTGACCCCCGAGTAGCCTAACTGGGAGACACTCCCCCCAGGGGCAGACTGACACCTCACACCCCACACAGCCGGGTGCCCCTCTGAGACTAAGCTTCCGAAGGATCAATCAGGCAGCAACATTTACTGCTCAGCAATATTCATTCTTCTTCAGCCTCTGCTGCTGATACCCAGGCAAACACGGTCTGGAGTGAACCTCCAGCAAACTCCAAGAGACCTGCAGCTGAGGGTCCTGAATGTTAGAAAGAAAACTAACAAACAGAAAGGACATCCACACCAAAACACCATCTGTAGGTCACCATCATCAAAGACCAAAGGTAGATAAAACCACAAAGATGGGGGAAAAAAACAGAGCAGAAAAGCTGAAAATTCTAAAAATCAGAGCGCCTCTCACCCTCCAAAGGAACACAGCTCCTCGCCAGCAATAGAATAAAGCTGGATGGAGAATGATTTTGACTAATCGAGAGAAGAAGACTTCAGATGATCAGACTTCTCAGAGCTAAAGGAGGAAGTTTGAACCCATTGAAAATAAGCTAAAATCCTTGAAAAAAGATTTGATGAATGGCTAACTGGAATAACCAATGTAGAGAAGTCCTTAAATGACCTGATAGAGCTGAAAACTATGGCATGAGAACTACGTGACAAATGCACAAGCTTCAGTAACCAATTCAATCAACTGGAAGAAAGGGTATCAGTGATTGAAGATCAAATGAAGTGAGAAGAGAAGTTTAGGGAAAAAAAAGATTAAAAAGAAAAGAACAAAGGCTCCAAGAAATATGGGATTATGTGAAAAGACCAAATCTACATCTGATTGGTGTACCTGAAAGTGATGGGGAGAATGGAACCAAGTTGGAAAACATTCTGCAGGATATTATCCAGGAGAACTTCCCCAACGTAGCAAGGCAGGCCAACATTCAAATTCAGGAAATACAGAGAATGCCATAAAGATACTCCTCGAGAAGAGCAACTCCACGACACATAATTGTGAGATTCACCAAAGTTGAAATGAAGGAAAAAATGTTAAGGGCAGTCAGAGAGAAAGGTCGCATTACCAGTCAGACTAACAGTGGATCTCTTGGCAGAAACTCTACAAGCCAGAGAGAGTGGGGGCCGATATTCACCATTCTTAAAGAAAAGAATTTTCAACCCAGAATTTCATATCGAGCCAAACTAAGTTCCAAAAGTGAAGGAGAAATAAAATCCTTTACAGACAAGCAAGTGCTGAGAGATTTTGTCACCACCAGGCCAGGCCTAGAAGAGCTCCTAAAGGAAGCACTAAACATGGAAAGGAACAACTGGTACCAGCCACTGCAAAAACATGCCAAAATGTAAAGACCATCAATGCTAGGAAGAAATTGCATCAGCTAATGAGCAAAATAACCAGCTAACATTATAATGACAGAATCAAGTTCACACATAACAATATTAACCTTAAATGTAAATAGACTAAATGCTCCAATTAAAAGACACAATTGGATAAAGAGTCAAGACCCATCAGTTTGCTGTATTCAAGAGACCCATCTCACATACAGAGACACACATAGGCTCAAAATAAAGGGATGGAGGAAGGTCTATCAAGCAAATGGAAAACAAAAAAAGGCAGGTGTTGCAATCCTAGTGTCTGCTAGAACAGACTTTAAACCAACAAAGATCAAAAGAGACAAAGAAGACCATTACATAATGGTAAAGGGATCAATTCAACAAGAAGAGCTAACTATCCTAAATATATATGCACCCAATACAGGGGCACCCAGATTCATAAAGCAACTCCTTAGAGACTTACAAAGAGACTTAAACTCCCACACAATAATAATGGGAGAATTTAACACCCCACTTTCAACATTAGACAGAACAGCGAGACAGAAAGCTAACAAGGATATTCAGGAATTGAACTCAGCTCTGCACCAAGCAGACCTAATAGACATCTATGGAACTCTCCACCCCAAATCAACAGAATATACATTCTTCTAAGCACCATATCACACTTATTCCAAAATTGACCACATAGTTGGAAGTAAAGCACTCCTCAGCAAATGTACAAAAACAGAAATTATAACAAACTGTCTCTCAGACCACAGTGCAATCAAACTGGAACTCAGGAATAAGAAACTCAATCAAAACCGCTCAACTACATGGAAACTGAACAACCTGCTCCTGAATGACTACTGGGTACATAATGAAATGAAGGCAGAAATAAAGATGTTCTTTGAAAACAATGAGAACAAAGATACAACATACCAGAATCTCTGGGACACATTTAAAGCAGTGTGTAGAGGGAAATTTATAGCACCAAATGCCCACAAGAGAAAGCAGGAAAGATCTAAAATTGACACCCTAACATCACAATTAAAAGACCTAAAGAAGCAAGAGCAAACACATTCAAAAGCTAGCAGAAGGCAAGAAATAACTAAGATCAGAGCAGAACTGAAGGAGATAGAGACACAAAAACGCTTCAAAACATCAATGAATCCAGGAGCTAGTTTTTTGAAAAGATCAACAAAATTGATGGACCACTAGCAAGACTAATAAAGAAGAAAAAAGAGAAGTATCAAATAGACACGGTAAAAAATGATAAAGGGAATATCACCACCAACCCCACAGAAATACAAACTACCATCAGATAATACTATAAACACCCTTACACAAATAAACTAGAAAACCTAGAAGGAATCGATACATTCCTGGGCACATAAACTCTCCCAAGACAAGACTATACTAGGAAGAAGTTGAATCCCTGAATAGACCAATAACAGACTCTGAAATTGAGGCAATAATTAATAGCGTACCAACCAAAAAAAGTACAGGATCAGATGGATTCACAGTCGAATTCTACCAGAGGTAAAAGGAGGAGCTGGTAAAATTCCTTTTGAAACTATTCTAATCAATAGAAAAGAGGGAATCCTCCCTAACTCATTTTATGAGGCCAACATCATCCTGATACCAAAGCCTGGCAGAGACATATCAAAAAAAGAGAATTTTAGACCAATATCCCTGATGAACATCAATGCAAAAATCCTCAATCACATACTGGCAAACCAAATCCAGCAGCACATCAAGAAGCTTATCCACCATTATCAAGTGGGCTTCATCCCTGGGATGCAAGGCTGGTTCAACATACACAAATCAATATACATAATCCAACATATAAACAGAACCAAGGACAAAAACCACATGTTTGTGTCAATAGATGCAGAAAGAAAATTCAACAGCCCTTCATGCTAAAAATGCTCAATAAATTCAGTATTGATGCGACGTATCTCAAAATAATAAGAGCTATTTATGACAGACCCAATATCATACTGAATGGGCAAAAACTGGAAGCATTCCCTTTGAAAACTGGCACAAGACAAGGATGCCTTCTCTCACCAGTCCTATTCAACATAGTGTTGGAAGTTCTGGCCAGGGCAATCAGGCAGGAGAAAGAAATAAAGGGTATTCAATTAGGAAAAGAAGAAGTCAAATTGTCCCTGTTTGCAGATGACATGATTGTATGACATGATTGTAACCCCATCATCTCAGCCCAAAATCTCCTTAAGCTGATAAACAACTTCAGCAAAGTCTCTGGATACAAAATCAATGTGCAAAAATCACAAGCATTCTTTCAATAGCATTCGATAGCAGACAGAGAGCCAAATCATGAGTGAACTCCCATTCACAATACCATCAAAGAGAATAAAATACCTAGGAATCCAACTTAAAGGGATATGAAGGACCTCTTCAAGGAGAACTACAATACACTGCTCAGTGAAATAAAAGAGAACACAAACAAATGGAAGAACATTCCATGCTCATAGATAGGAAGAATCAATATCATGAAAATGGTCATACTGCCCAATGTAATATATAGATTGAATGCCATCCCCATTAAGCTACCAATGATTTTCTTCACAGAATTGGAAAAAATCTGCTTTAAAGTTCATATGGAATCAAAAAAGACCCCACATTGCCAAGACAATCCTAGG
Source organism: Piliocolobus tephrosceles (assembly GCF_002776525.5). Taxonomy (NCBI): domain Eukaryota; kingdom Metazoa; phylum Chordata; class Mammalia; order Primates; family Cercopithecidae; genus Piliocolobus; species Piliocolobus tephrosceles. The sequence goes on along the minus strand of NW_022322545.1, from coordinate 9,109 downwards.
CCAAAAGAACAAAGCTGGAGGCATTACACTGCCTGACTTCAAACTATACTACAAGCCTGCAGTAAACAACACAGCATGGTAGTGGTACCAAAACAGACCAATGGAACAGAACAGAGCCCTCAGAAATAATATCACACATCAACAACCATCTGATCTTTGACAAAACTGATAAATACAAGAAATGGGGAAAGGATTCCCTATTTAATAAATGATGCTGGGAAAACTGGCTAGCCACATGTAGAAAGCTGAAATTGGATCCCTTCCTTACACCTTATACAAAAATTAATTCAAGATGGATTAGAGACTTAAATGTTAGACCTAAAACCATAAAAACCCTAGAAGAAAACCTAGGCAATACCATTCAGGACATAGGCATGGGCAAGGACTTCATGTCTAAAACACCAAAAGCAATGGCAACAAAAGCCAAAATTGACAAATGGGATCTAATTAAACTAAAGAGCTTCTGCACAGCAAAAGAAACTACAGAGTGAACAGGCAACCTACAGAATGGGAGAAAAATTTTGCAATCTACTCATCTGACAATGGGCTAATATCTAGAACCTACAAAGAACTCCAACAGATTTACAAGAACAAAAGAAACAAAAGAAATCAAAAAATGGGCAAAGGAAATGAACAGAAACTTCTCAAAAGAAGACATTTGTGCAGCCAACAGACACATGAAAAAATGTTCATCATCACTAGCCATCAGAGAAATGCAAATCAAATCCAGAATGAGATACCATCTCACACCAGTTAGAATGGCGATCATTAAAAAGTCAGGAAACAACAGGTGCTGGAGAGGATGTGGAGAAATAGGAACATTTTTACACTGTTGGTGGGACTGTAAACTAGTTCAACTATTGTGGAAGACAGTGTGGCTATTCCTCAAAGATGTAGAACTAGAAATACCATTTGACCCAGCCATCCCATTACTGGATATATACCCAAAGTATCATAAATCATGTTGGTATAAAGACATATGCACACATATGTTTATTGTGGCACTATTCACAATAGCAAAGACCTGGAACCAACCCAAATGTCCATCAGTGACAGACTGGATTAAGAAAATATGGCACATATACACCATGGAATACTATGCAGTCATAAAAAAGAATGAGTTCATGTCCTTTGTAGGGAAATGATTGCAGCCGGAAACCATCATTCTCAGCAAACTATTGCAAGAACAGAAAACCAAACACTGCATGTTCTCAGTCATAGGTGGGAATTAAACAATGAGAACACTTGGACACAGGAAGGGGAACATCACACACTAGGGCCTGTTGTGGGGTGGGGGGAGGCGGGAGGGATAGCATTAGGAGATATACCTAATATAAATGACGAGTTAATGGGTGCAGCACACTAATATGGCACACTAACATGGCACACGTATACATATGTAACAAACCTGCACGTTGTGTACTTGTACTCTAGAACATAAAGTACAATAAAAATAAAATAAAATAAACAGTTTCATAGATCTGCTATATGGTATGTTGCTTATAGTTAGCAATACTGTACACTTAAAAGTTTGTCAAGAGGATAGATCTCACACTGAGAACAGAATGTAGTTGAATGACATATTAAAACTGTTGAATAACAAAATAAATCAATAAATAAAATTAGATAAATTGGAATTTCTGATTTTGTAAAGGGGTCAAAGACACAGAATATGAAAGCAACATAAAAATGGGAGAAAATATTTGCAAATCATATATATGATAAGTCATTAATATTCAACATATATAGAGTTCTGTTTTTTTGGGTTTTTTTTTGTTTTTTTTGAGACGGAGTCTCGCTCTGTTGCCCAAGCTGGAGCACAGTGGCAAGATCTCAGCTCACTGCAAGCTCCACCTCTTGGGTTCACACCAGTCTCCTGCCTCAGCCTCCCAAGTAGCTGGGACTACAGGTGCCTGCCACCATGCCAGGCTATATTTTTGTATTTTTAGTAGAGATGGGGTTTCACTGTGTTAGCCAGGATGGTCTCGATCTCCTGACCTCGTGATCAGCCCACCTCAGCCTTTCAAAGTGCTGGGATTACAGGCATGAGCCACTGCGCCCAGCCCAAGAATTTTTTAAACTAAACAAAAATAACCTGATTCAAAATTAGCAAAGGACTTGAATAGACACTTTTCCAAAGGAGATACATAAATGACCAGTAAACATATGAAAAAACACTTAGCATTACTAAATATTATGGAAATGCAAATCAAGGCCCCAATGAGGTACCACCTCACACCCAGTAGATATGCTATTATAAAAAAGAAACAGAAAACAAAACAAAACAATAACAACGAAATAACATGTTGATGAGGATGTGGAAAAATTGGAACCCTTGTGCACTATTGGTGAGAACATAAAATGATACAGCCACTGTGGAAAACAGTGGCGGTTTCTCAAAAAATTAAAAATAGAATTACTATATGAGCCACCAATCACACTTCCAGTTATATATCCAAAAAATTGAAAGCAGAGTCTCAAAGAGATATTTGTATTCCCATGTTCATAGCAGCGTTATTCACAATAGCTAAGGTATAAAAGCAACCCTGTTTTCCATGTTTATGTAGAGTAATATATAAACAAAATGTGTTATATACATATAATGAAATATTATTCAGCCTTAAGATGGAAGAAAGTACTGATATATACTATGTCATAGATAAATCTTAAGAACCTTATGCTAAGTGAGATTAGCCAGTCACAAAATGTTAAATTCCATATGATTCCACTTATATTTTGGGACTTAGAATTGTCAAAATCACAAAGACTCAAAGTAGAATGATGGTTGCCAGAGGATAAAGAAAAGAGAAATGGGGAGTTATTGTTTAATGTTATGAGCTTTTGTTTTGCTAGATTAAAAGAGTTTTAGAGACGGATAGTGATGATGGTTGCACAAGAATATGAATATACTTAATACCACAAAATTTTACATTTAAAAATTAAGATAGTACAAACAAAGAAAAAAATCTGGAGGTGGACAGTGAAGGGATGGTACAGGGACATAACAGTGCCGTTGAGGATGTCTGCTGGCTATTTTCTGCTTTGCCATTTTTATTGTCTACTTTCATACCCATTTTCTGCAACTCTGGATGTCAATTCTCCATTCCAGACAAACAAAGTATAAAGATGAATGCCAGAAGAGTCTGCACCCTCACTTTATTTTAACAAAGAACCAAAGGTTTTCAGAAACTCCACCTAGCAGATTTCCTTTTATTCTTATCTGGAAGTAGCAACACTGGGTTGAAAAATAGCTAGGAAGTAGGGCTTTTGGATTGCAGCTCTGTTAATCAACCAATAACACAGTGAGATATATAAATATGCAAACAGTGATCAGGAGTTTTTTCATTTAAAATGTGAAGTTACTCTGTAGACTAGATAGTTCTGACCAGATTCCAGGTGTTCAGTGATATTATTTTCTTCCTCAATTGATTTGATAGGTAACTTGATTCCATCATGGTTTGATTTCTGTAAAATGCTCTTGAATTACTGGATTGAATTACTAAGTTAGGGCTTTCAAACTGAACACTTGTAATATTTTACAACTTCAGATTGCTAGGAAACTTAGCATCTTTGTTTTTGTCTTGAAGCAATATTATTTCCTAAGTTTCTTTGAAACATGGCAATACAAATGAGCAATTAACATTTAAAAGTTGAGCATTTGGCTGGGCGCAGTGGCTCAAGCCTGTAATCCCAGCACTTTGGGAGGCCGAGACGGGCGGATCACAAGGTCAGTAGATCGAGACCATCCTGGCTAACATGGTGAAACCCTGCCTCTACTAAAAAATACAAAAAACTAGCCGGGCGAGGTAGCAGGCGCCTGTAGTCCCAGCTACTCGGGAGGCTGAGGCGGGAGAATGGCGTGAACCCGGGAGGCGGAGCTTGCAGTGAGCTGAGATCCGGCCACTGCACTCCAGCCTGGGCGACAGAGCGAGACTTTGTCTCAAAAAAAAAAAAAAAAAAAAAAAAAAAAAAAAAAAAAAAAAAAAAAAAGTTGGGCATTTAACTTTATAAGCAAAAGAGGAAACTTTAACAAGAGCAAAAATATTTGCATGAGAAAATGTGTGAAGTTAAAGTAACTTTGAATTTCAAAATAGTTGATTTAATAAGATTTTATAACACAGTACATATGGTTATAGAATAGTAAAACTTTAAACATTTAAGTCATATATGTAAATCTTTATCGTATGTGCAATATGTAAAATGTTTATGTATAAATATATACATAGCTATATCTATAGTTAGTATATATTATATATACTATAGTATTTAGTTATACTATATATAAATACTTTCTGATTTTTTGAAAAAATATATATTTATATAAAAAACATGCACAATTGTATAAAATGTATATACATACATACACACATACATATATATATAATCTTTACACACTACACTCAGATGTGCACAGAGAAAAAAAGGCTTCTTTGTTTTTTATGTCTGATGTAATATTTCTACTTAGACAATAGTGTATAAATGTGTGTTTGGACAGGTGTGGAGCAGGTGTAATATGGGTCACACTTAAGTTGCTTAGAACAGTATTTCAACACTATCTGTTTAAGACAATGTAAATACTCACTAGCTAAGCTGCCAAGCAAACCTCTCCTCCCTGACTTCGTTCTAAAATTATGGTCTAGATGTAACATGTATTTACCAGTCCTTTATGCTAGTAGAATTGCTTCTGTCTCTCTGGACACGGCTCTCTGCCATAGCTGTATATTCAGTGCCATAACCTATTAGATCGGGCCTCCCATGGAACCTATGGAAATTTTCTGGAGGCTTACATATTCCTGAAAACTACTGCTATTATTTCACCCAAATTTCTCTTACTTTCCCAGTCATCATTTCTCCTATTCCAAAATGTTTCTGCAGCTCCTCTTCATTTAAGGAGTGATCCAAAGTGGCAGTGGGGGATGAGGAGGAGTACCTCTGCCTCCTGCCTTCATGTCTCTTCTGTGTCTCCCTTTCTCTTTCCCATGATTCATAATAGAAGGAACTTCCCTTTTCTCTGTCTTTCTCGAAGAAATTCTAGATTATATATATATATATATAAAGATACACACACACACACACACACACACACACACACACATATATATATATATATATATATATATTTTTTTTTTTTTTTTCCTTCAGAGGGAAAGAAAGCCTCCTGGCTAATATTTAATGGTAGGAAGGACCTCCACTCTACATCATGAATGAAACTCTGTATCTGAATGAAGTTGGCTTGTCTCATAACTGTTGTAGCAACAAGATGACTTGCACTTAAGGATGAAAATGTTTTAAATTAATATTCTCTAAATACTATACCCATTATTGAATATATGTATTTGTCTTGTTTTATTGGCCTAAACAAAAAATGATTGAATTCTAAACTATAAATCCTCATTGTCCCATTGTTATTGAAAAGAATTTTAGATATAGTAGTGAAGATTTTTATTCAGATAGGAAAACCTTGTGTTCTATAAATAACATTTCTTGTACTTTCTTACAGATGGAAATTTTCAATATTCTTTCTAGCTCTTCTTTTTTCAGACATTTAAATAGACATTTAAATAAAGATAATTTATTTCAGCATGTAATATATTATAATAAAAATAGCTATTTAAAGCATCTAACAATATTCATTGAACTGACATTGTGTATTCTATTAGTAAACATGATAGACACATTTCTTAATGAAATAATCTCAGAGATAATAAGAATATTATTTCTGAGACTATATAGTGAATCTTGTTGACTATAGAAAAGAAATTGCACATTTGAAATTAAATACTCATTTTTTATTTAAGAAATAGATAAATGATAAGTGCTCCATAATTAAAGTGTTGCCTTATCTCTGATAGTTTTCTGCTTTCTTAGTGAACAAATTGAAATATCCCTGATTGCTTTCTATACATAACATGAGTCTCTGCTCAGATAAATTCTAAGCATACATGTATCTTAAACCATGTATTGAATGTCATTGAATTTCAATCATCTAATGTAAATGTAATAGCACAAAACAAATGGCTATGCTATGAGATGCTCACAAAATAAAAAGAAATCATTTTCTAGCCATTAAATGTTTAACAAATTTTGTGTCAGAAGGTGTAAAAATTAAATGATCCAAAAATAAATGAATTTTTTGTGATTAAATAAAAAACAAACATCCCTTCTCTTATCCTCTCTAGCATTAAAGCCAAATTGTTTATTAAATTCGTAATATTACACATTGCCCTTAAAAGTGTTCATTAAGTTGATTAACAAGAAAATGTATTAAAAATTTTTCATTAAATTATTGACCAAAACACATTTCTGGTTTTCTCACATAGCTAAACATATGCTAATCAGAAAACCCAGTTATCTGACTTCCAGCTATTTACTGAGGAAATGAAAATTGTGTTATTTATCCATTGCTCAAAACTGCGTAATACAAGGCCCATTTACAAGGTCAAATTAACAGGACTTGGTGACTAATAAATTGCATGTATGAGATAAAATAACTTAGAAAATTAGTTGATTATTTTGCCATGTCATTTCCTGAGATAGGAAATACTAGAAGAGAATAAATAAGATACTCTTAATGTATGTTCTCATGAATTTGAAGCAATGCATTGTGTATTAATAGATGAATTTACACTGCTTTCTTTAACTGTGGCTTTATAACTCACTGTTTTTATACTATTACAAAAAATGAACTGGATATTGTGGCTCAGGCCTATAACCCCAGCACTTTGAGAGGCCAAGGCGGGATTGAGATGAGGAGTTTGAGACCACCTAGGCAACATACTGAGACTGTGTCTCTACAAAAATAAAATAAAGAAATAAAAATTAGCTGGGCATAGTGGCGAGCTCCTGCAGTCCCACCTACTTAGGAGACTGAGGTGGGAGAATCACTTGAGCCTAGGAGTTCAAAGCTGCAGTGAGCTATGATCGCACACTGCACTCCAGCCTGGGCAACAGAGTGAGACTTGTCTCAAAACAACAACAACAACAAAATTAAAAAAATATGCTATATTAGTATCCTTCTTTCAGAGTCGTACTAGTTTATAAAAATAAATGTGTATTCAAATTACAACAGTAGGCTGGGTCGGATGGCTCACGCCTGTAATCCCAGCACTTTGGGAGGCCAAGGCGGACAGATTGTTTGAGGTCAGGAGTTCAAGATCAGCCTGGCCATCATAGTGAAACTCCATCTGCACTAAAAATACAAAAATCAGCCAGGCGTGGTGGCACATGTCTGTAATCTCAGCTACTCAGGAGGCTGAGGCAGGGGAATGGTTTAAACCTGGGAGGCGGAGGTTGCAGTGAGCAGAGATCATGCCACTGCACTCCAGCCTGAGTGACAGAGTGAGACCTTGTCTCAAAAAAAAAAAAAAAAAAAAAAAAAATTACAACAGAAATATCTACTTGCATTTGAGACAAATATTTTGCAAATTCTTCTATGATATTAGACAAAATAAAATCTAAGACACATTTAAATTAAATAATGAACATGAAAGTGATCAATTATAGTATTTAGTACTAACATGCAAGTATTTCCAGCTAGTGCTATTATAAATTAATACAACTTTTAAGGAAATATTCAGTGAGTAAACTCCTTTGATAGAAAATAAGTAACTTTTTGTTTATTAGGTTTATTAGTTTGAAATCGTTTTAATTTAATTGGCATTATATATATTTATATTTAAAATTAATTGTTGTGAACATGTGTTACCTGACCTATTGTCCTAATAATTAATTAAAGTGATCTGTTTTCATTTACTATTTTTAAGCTTGAACAATGAAAAGTCTTCCCTTAATAAGACATAAACATTCTCTATGGCACAGATCCGTATTGAAGCATATTGTTGCCATCCTTCTGAACCAATCTAGAAAAAATAAATAATTATGATTTACAGCTAGCTAATTTATAAATATTTCCATAGGTTCAGAACAATAGTCAATAGAACAAATGGATAGCCCTGAAATCCTCATTTTTACATAAGTATTTCTGAAGCAAGTGGTATTTAGAAAACTTTAAGAAATATATAAACTGGAAATTATTCTATTGATAGTTGTGACTACGTTTTCGTGAGACATGGATTTTTTTTTCATTTCATGTAAAATTCAGTAAGAAATGAAGAAAATGCCTGCATGGTCCATAAATATCATCCCCTATTAGCACAAAATTATGGAATTGTTATTTGACTTCTTAGTTTACTTAGCAATCCAGTTGTATTCTTCATTATCCACTTAAGAGTCACAGTCTTAAACTGAGGATACTGAATAGTCTGAAAACATGAATAGAAATTTTAAAGAATAGGATGAGAAAAACACGGGATTGATAAGTAAAGACAGTTAGGCTGGTACAAAAGGAGTCAGGAAATTTGAAGAAAAGCCGGCACACTCCAGGGTCGCCATTCTTTGATTTTGGCTCCAGGCTGTAAATTTAAATGTCTTGTTAACCCTCAGGCAAACTGGGAACTACTGCAACTGTAAAAAGCACATCTTCTTTACTGCTTTCAATTCTAAGGCAAATTTTAAAGAAACAACATTTATTAAAATACTTTTTGTCATAAAAGCATGGTAGCCTTTTGGGAGAACATTGGAAAATATATAAAAGTCACAAGAGGAAAATGAAATGATCTGGATTCCATCTAGTCAAGTAGCACTTGAATTTCTTTAAACATACTTACATATGTCAACACACATGTGCATGTTTGTGTGAATGTATCTTTTAAATTAAATAATTTTAAGAAAATGTAACACAGATAATAATGTGCAAACTGTAATTCTACAGCTTAATGAATTTTTACATAGTGAACACACCTATATAACCACTATTCATAACAAAAAGACAAAAATTAATCAGCATTCCAGAAGCTCAGTTTTGTGATCATTTCTGTTGCTATTCTATCTTCTTCTTCAAAGTGACCCATATTCTAATTTTTATCACCATGTAGAGATTATGCCTGTTTTTGAAGTTTATATAAATGGAATCATATGAAGTACTGAGAATGTACAAACTACTGCTATAAATAATCACATGGATTAATTTCATGAACCTAAGTTTCTAGGACATAATACATACTATATGATTCCATTTCATATATAAAACATAATCTGTATAACCATCTAC
>NW_022322544.1:0-19249 GCF_002776525.5 Piliocolobus tephrosceles | reverse complement strand
ATTTATTTATTTATTTATTTATTTATTTATTTATTTATTTATTTATTGAGATGGAGTCTCACTCTGTTGCCCAGGCTGGAGTGCAGTGGCACGATCTCGGCTCACTGCAAGCTCTGCCTCCCGGGTTCGTGCCATTCTGCTGTCTCAGCCTCCTGAGTAGCTAGAACTACAGGCGCCCGCCACCACGCCCAGCTTTTTTTTTTTTGTATTTTTAGTAGAGATGGGGTTTCACTGTGTTAGCCAGTATGGTCTCAATCTCCTGACCTCATGATCCACCCACCTTGGCCTTCCAAAGTGCTGGGATTACAGGCGTGAGCAACCGCGCCTGGCTGGACTTGATAAATATTTTAATGTCTCATTATATTCAGACAAACTCTCCTGCACAGTGGATGCTTGTTAGGCTCAATTGAAATGTGTACAATATCAGATTGTAAAATCTAAGAAATAAATATAGAATCTACATTAGAGAGCCATACAAATAGCCAAACTGTTATAAAGTACATGGGTGAATAAAGTCTTAAATATTTGGAAACATTTATTCTGAACAGTGAAAAAGTAAGGAATAAGCACTAAAAATATTCTAAGTGCAATAATTTTCCCAAGTGCTGTTAATCTCCCATTATACATCAGTTAAATTAAGAAACAGCTAAATTTCCAAAGAGTAACAAAATACTAAAATTGTTTGTGTAGCCACGAAAGGGGTTTTAAACAAATTATAAAATGAGAACATGAATTCTAATGCAGTTTTCTTAAAAATTGTAAAATATGCAGAATGAGTCTTCTTCTGAAACAATAATATATTTAAATGTGGTTATAATAAAGTACAAAAAGAAACATTACAAAAAACATAATTTCTGTAATTTACAAAATTCTATTTTCTAATTTTGTACAAAGGGCCTCTGTTATTTTTAAATTAAGTAAAAAGAAAAACTTTCTTCTATAGAGTTTTTCAGAGATAAAATTTAGATGGGTTTTTGTATTTTCATAATAGACATATATATGATGTAAATTGGGAGGTGATATAGATTGGTTATAAGAAATCATTCCTTGTCTCAAAGAATTTTGAGACTGATAAGGAATAACGAAGTCTTTTCTCTTGAAATAATCAAAAACAAGATAGATACTGTTCTTCCTGGAATGAATTAAGCACAGTTTTGTTGTGTTTTGTTTCCTAGAAGGTAGGAAGTCAGTTCAGTGTCAGTTTCATGGATACTGCTAAGAAATTTGATAGCCTTAAAAACCATTTTGAATTTTCAGGATGAATCTTAGTATTATATATCTAAAATACTCAAACTATGATTACTGAGAGGGGAAAAAAAGCTATCAAAAGTAAATCGCTATACTAAGAAGACTCTCCTTGTGACATAATATCTCTTTTTGTCTTATTTGTTTGTTTGTTTTGTCACTAGCACGGGGATTCTAACCTTAGGGAAAGCACTGGACAGGGAAAGCACTGATCGCTACATTCTGATCATCACAGCTTCAGATAGCAGGCCAGATGGGGTGAGTATGCTCCGTGGGGAATGGTTTTAAAAATAGTATTAAGGCAACTGAGAGAATCTTAAACAATTTATTACATACATGAATTAATGCTTTTCACCTGGAGCAACTTCTTATAATTACTAGAAGTGGTGCTCTTTTCTTCAACAGGCTATTTATACATGCACCTATACGCTGAATTTGTTAATGTGCTGCAACCTTTGACTTGACAGAGCAGATACTTGAGATCAGCATTCTCACCTAACTTGTAGGGAAAATGAAATCTACTTTATTCTAACAGGTATTCCATTGTGTCTGTCATTTGCACTGCACCATGAAATGTGTTCTGGCAATTTATTATGTTGGAACCTGTTTTACTTAGCATCATTTTTTTAAGGGTCAGGGAGGAAGAGTGGATTTTGTGCATAAATATCTTTAAGCACTTAGGAAAGTGATTTGCTTGATTCCACAGGCATTTGTAAGTAGCAGTAAGAGTCTTAAGTAATTTTTGGTTATCTAAGTAACTTAAATGGGCTTATAATTCCAAAGAAGATAAATTCTATTTCTTTTGGACCTAAAACTCACTTTTAAAAGTAAAAAAAAAAAAAAAAAAAAAAAAATTGTTAGACATTCTGAACTGCTTTAAAATCACTTGTCTGTATTATTTGAACTATCTCATCCACAACCACCAGCATCCCACTTTCTATGTATTGTAATATTACCTTTGTTAATAATTATTTTCACCATTTCTACGCCATGTGTTAGGTGATTCTTTTTTTTAATCAGGTGTTTATGTGTCAACTCAGTGCTATTGTCTAGAAAAAATTTCAAACCTATTACAGATTGATAAGCAAGGCTCACTCAATTTAAATATCAGCATAATTTCTGGTTCCTTGAAATGATTTCTTTAATCTATATAATACATTGGCTGACAGTATACAATAATGCACTCTTCGCATTTATTTTAGGAGGATTTCTGAGATTTTATGACAATAAAAAATATAAAATTGATACCTGAATAGTTTTCTCATCTTAACTAAAAGTGAGATAAATAGAAATAATTAAATTTGGTAATTGCAATCTGTCCATAGTAAGCTATTTAACATTTTGGATACATTATATAAATAAACATATATATACATATAATAAAATATACAGAACAGTTTTAGGAAACAGTGAGGATAATAGCAGGTACTAATATGATAGAAAAGTAAATAAAACCTATGGTTAATTTTTATGTAGGCAATGCACCTAATTATTATTATTATTTTTTGAGATGAAATTTCACTCTTGTTGCCCAGGCTGGAGAGCAATGGAGACATCTTGGCTTACTGCAACCTCTGCTTGCCGGGTTCAAGCGATTCTCCTGCCTCAGCCTCCCGGGTAGCTGGGATTATAGGCAGGTGCCACCACGCCTGGCTAACTTTTGTATTTTTAGTAGAGACAGGGTTTCACCACGTTGGCCAGGCTGGTCTCGAACTCCTGACCTAAGATGATCCACCCCCCACCCCCTCCTTGGCCTCCCAAAGTGCTGGGGTTACAGGCATGAGCCGCTGCACCCAGCCTGTCCTAAATTATTATAGTATGTCTGTGTCAGATGTATATAAAGAAATCAGTGAGAGTTTCTAGAGGAAGTAATTGAAGAACTTGACTTATGATGAAAGTTTAGAGAGTAACTCAGCTAGGCAATAAGTGAGAGAAAATATTCTAAGGAGGAGAAGGAGAAATTATTTGGCATAGAGTAAGAGGTATAATTACAGTGAAGTGAAATTAAGAAAGAGCATTCAGGTCAACCGTTAGAATAGGAAAAAACGAAAGGATAACACATAGCTTTGAAATATGTCACATTATAGATCAGAAACTAATGGCAGTTATATTAGCTAGAACATTTTAAGTCTGTCCTTAAAATTTCTTAGACAAGGAAACAGATGGAAGGAAAATAGTCACAATCTACTAATAATACTTTTGCCTACTTAAAACCAAAATAAGTTCTGGTTAAAATTAGCAGTTTTGTTCTCTCTAGTTCATTGTTCAGTAATTTATTTGGATATTTTAATTCTCCTTGAACAGGACACTTAGCATTTGTAGGTCCTCATTCTAACATTCTTATAATCATACAGGTTTCATTTCCCTTGAAAATTCTGATTTTTTTGTAGTCCCAGCTGCTCAGGAGACTGAGGCAGGAGAATGGCATGAACCTGGGAGGTGGAGCTTGCAGTGAGCCCAGATTGAGCCACTGCACTCCAGCCTGGGTGACAGAGCGAAACTCTGTCTCAAAAAAAAAAAAAAAAAAAAAAAAAAATTCTGATTTTTTGAGTAAATTTTGTGTTCATTTCTAAAGTTTTAATGAGAATATCAGTAGAGTATAAAGCATTTAGATTTCAAACAAAAGTTTATTCAGTTAATTTCATCATTTATATAATTTTAGGGATATACTTATATGTAGGCATACACAGTGGGATCCTGAAGAAAAAAAATGATTATATAAAAATAATATTCTCATGTCTTAATAGCACTTTTCATATCTAAATATTTAGTAATTACAGTAAAATTAATCTTTTAAACTTAAGAATCATGTGGTTTAAAACAGATATTTGATAAACACAGACAGATGGATGGAATTTATTTAAATCAAAATGGTGACAAGCAATTTGTGTGAAACAAATTGCCAGGATGAGTTTGAAAATTTTATCATGAGAATATGCTTTTTCTACCACCTCAAAATGGGCGTGAGGGAGATAGGAGGTCACATTCTGTTGGTCATTGTGAGCTTATTTGTAGACAATATGGAGAAAGTTTGATTTGACTTTCCTTTTCTAAGTTTACTTTGTTTATGATAATTGAAAAATCTGTATAACTTGCATATCTCATGTAATTATTTTTTTTTTTTTTGCTATCAGGGTACAGAAAAAACTATACTTTTTAGATTCTAATTTTTTTGAAGATTCAGACCAAGGTGTCTACTTTTACCATTTATATTCAACATAGTATCAGAGGTCCTCACCAGAGCTATTAGGCAAAAAAAGAAAGAGAGAAAGAAAGAGAGAGAGAGAGAAAGATCCAATTTGAAAAGGAAGAAGTAACGTTATCTCTGTTTAGAGGTGATATGAATTTGCATATAGAAAACTTTAATGACTCCATACACACATGTTTCTTGTTTGCACACATGTTTCTTGTTTGCACACATGTACACAAATGTTGGAACTAAGAAATTTTGCAAGGTATCAGAATAAAAAATCAGCACACAAAATCATTTGCATTTTCATAGATTGGAAATTAATGAGTTAAAACTATTAAGAAAACAATTTAATTTACAATAGCATTAAAAAGAATAAAATTCTCAAGAATTAACTTAACCAGGGAGATCAAAGACTTGTATAATGAAAACTACCAAACATTTTTGAAATAAATTAAATATAACTAAATTGAAATATATCCCATGTTCATGGATGGGAAGACTTAATATTGTTAAAATGTTAATACTCTCCTAAGCAATCTACAGATTTACTGCAATTTCTATTAAAATCCCAATGATGCTATTTGTAGAATTTTTTTTTTTTTTAAATCAAACTTATTCTAAAACTTATCCTTAAAATTTCAAGGGATCCCAGATAGCCAAAAAGAAAAGTAAATAACAAAGCCGGAGAACTTATACTTCCTGATTTCAAACTTACTACAAAGCTATAGTACTCAAAACAGAGTAGTACTAGCATAAAAACAGAAATACAGGCCAATGTAATTTAATAGAGAATCCCAAAAATAAACATTCACTTAATTGGTCAAATAATTTTTAAGATGGGTGCCATGATAATTCTACATGCAAACTAATGCAGTTGGACCCTTATCTAACATCATATGCAAAAACAAACTCAAAAGTAATTCATTACCTAAAATGAAAACTGAGTCTATAGAATTCTTAGAAGAAAACATAGGGCAAAAGCTTCATTACATTGGATTTGTCAGGGATTTATTGGCTATGACCCCAAAGACACAGACAACGGCAACAAAAAATAGACAAATTGGAATAGGAAGAGCTCCAGCCTCCAGCTCCCAGTGTGAACAACACAGAAGATGGGTGATTTCTGCATTTTCGACTGGGGTGCCGGGTTCCTCTCACTGGGGCATGTCAGACAGTGGGTTCAGGACAGTGAGTGCAGCCCACCAAGTGAGAGCCAAAGCAGAGCGAGCCATTGCCTCACCTGGGAAGCTCAAGGGGGAAGGGAATTCCCTTTCCTAGCCAAGGGAAACTGAGACACACAACACCTGGAAAATCGGATCACTCCCACCCTAATACTGCACTTTACAAAGGGCCATAGCAAACGGCACACCAGGAGATTACATCCCACGCCCGACTCGGAGGGTCCCATGCCCACGGAGCCTCCCTCATTGCTAGCACAGCAGTCTGAGATCTAACTGCAAGGCAGCAGCGAGGCTGGGGGAGGGGCGCCCACCATTGCTGAGGCTTGAGTAGGTAAACAAAGCGGAAGGGAAGCTCCAACTGGGTGGAGTTCACTGCAGCTCAAGGAGGCCTGCCCTTCTCTGTAGACTCCACCTCTGGGGACAGAGTATAGCCAAACAAAAGGTGTCAGAAACCTCTGCAGATTTAAATGTCCCCGTCTAACAGCTTTGAAGAGAGTAGTGGTTCTCCCAGCACAGTGTATGAGATCTGAGAACAGACAGAATGCCTGCTCAAGTGGGTCCCTGACCCCCGAGTAGCCTAACTGGGAGACACTCCCCCCAGGGGCAGACTGACACCTCACACCCCACACAGCCGGGTGCCCCTCTGAGACTAAGCTTCCGAAGGATCAATCAGGCAGCAACATTTACTGCTCAGCAATATTCATTCTTCTTCAGCCTCTGCTGCTGATACCCAGGCAAACACGGTCTGGAGTGAACCTCCAGCAAACTCCAAGAGACCTGCAGCTGAGGGTCCTGAATGTTAGAAAGAAAACTAACAAACAGAAAGGACATCCACACCAAAACACCATCTGTAGGTCACCATCATCAAAGACCAAAGGTAGATAAAACCACAAAGATGGGGGAAAAAAACAGAGCAGAAAAGCTGAAAATTCTAAAAATCAGAGCGCCTCTCACCCTCCAAAGGAACACAGCTCCTCGCCAGCAATAGAATAAAGCTGGATGGAGAATGATTTTGACTAATCGAGAGAAGAAGACTTCAGATGATCAGACTTCTCAGAGCTAAAGGAGGAAGTTTGAACCCATTGAAAATAAGCTAAAATCCTTGAAAAAAGATTTGATGAATGGCTAACTGGAATAACCAATGTAGAGAAGTCCTTAAATGACCTGATAGAGCTGAAAACTATGGCATGAGAACTACGTGACAAATGCACAAGCTTCAGTAACCAATTCAATCAACTGGAAGAAAGGGTATCAGTGATTGAAGATCAAATGAAGTGAGAAGAGAAGTTTAGGGAAAAAAAAGATTAAAAAGAAAAGAACAAAGGCTCCAAGAAATATGGGATTATGTGAAAAGACCAAATCTACATCTGATTGGTGTACCTGAAAGTGATGGGGAGAATGGAACCAAGTTGGAAAACATTCTGCAGGATATTATCCAGGAGAACTTCCCCAACGTAGCAAGGCAGGCCAACATTCAAATTCAGGAAATACAGAGAATGCCATAAAGATACTCCTCGAGAAGAGCAACTCCACGACACATAATTGTGAGATTCACCAAAGTTGAAATGAAGGAAAAAATGTTAAGGGCAGTCAGAGAGAAAGGTCGCATTACCAGTCAGACTAACAGTGGATCTCTTGGCAGAAACTCTACAAGCCAGAGAGAGTGGGGGCCGATATTCACCATTCTTAAAGAAAAGAATTTTCAACCCAGAATTTCATATCGAGCCAAACTAAGTTCCAAAAGTGAAGGAGAAATAAAATCCTTTACAGACAAGCAAGTGCTGAGAGATTTTGTCACCACCAGGCCAGGCCTAGAAGAGCTCCTAAAGGAAGCACTAAACATGGAAAGGAACAACTGGTACCAGCCACTGCAAAAACATGCCAAAATGTAAAGACCATCAATGCTAGGAAGAAATTGCATCAGCTAATGAGCAAAATAACCAGCTAACATTATAATGACAGAATCAAGTTCACACATAACAATATTAACCTTAAATGTAAATAGACTAAATGCTCCAATTAAAAGACACAATTGGATAAAGAGTCAAGACCCATCAGTTTGCTGTATTCAAGAGACCCATCTCACATACAGAGACACACATAGGCTCAAAATAAAGGGATGGAGGAAGGTCTATCAAGCAAATGGAAAACAAAAAAAGGCAGGTGTTGCAATCCTAGTGTCTGCTAGAACAGACTTTAAACCAACAAAGATCAAAAGAGACAAAGAAGACCATTACATAATGGTAAAGGGATCAATTCAACAAGAAGAGCTAACTATCCTAAATATATATGCACCCAATACAGGGGCACCCAGATTCATAAAGCAACTCCTTAGAGACTTACAAAGAGACTTAAACTCCCACACAATAATAATGGGAGAATTTAACACCCCACTTTCAACATTAGACAGAACAGCGAGACAGAAAGCTAACAAGGATATTCAGGAATTGAACTCAGCTCTGCACCAAGCAGACCTAATAGACATCTATGGAACTCTCCACCCCAAATCAACAGAATATACATTCTTCTAAGCACCATATCACACTTATTCCAAAATTGACCACATAGTTGGAAGTAAAGCACTCCTCAGCAAATGTACAAAAACAGAAATTATAACAAACTGTCTCTCAGACCACAGTGCAATCAAACTGGAACTCAGGAATAAGAAACTCAATCAAAACCGCTCAACTACATGGAAACTGAACAACCTGCTCCTGAATGACTACTGGGTACATAATGAAATGAAGGCAGAAATAAAGATGTTCTTTGAAAACAATGAGAACAAAGATACAACATACCAGAATCTCTGGGACACATTTAAAGCAGTGTGTAGAGGGAAATTTATAGCACCAAATGCCCACAAGAGAAAGCAGGAAAGATCTAAAATTGACACCCTAACATCACAATTAAAAGACCTAAAGAAGCAAGAGCAAACACATTCAAAAGCTAGCAGAAGGCAAGAAATAACTAAGATCAGAGCAGAACTGAAGGAGATAGAGACACAAAAACGCTTCAAAACATCAATGAATCCAGGAGCTAGTTTTTTGAAAAGATCAACAAAATTGATGGACCACTAGCAAGACTAATAAAGAAGAAAAAAGAGAAGTATCAAATAGACACGGTAAAAAATGATAAAGGGAATATCACCACCAACCCCACAGAAATACAAACTACCATCAGATAATACTATAAACACCCTTACACAAATAAACTAGAAAACCTAGAAGGAATCGATACATTCCTGGGCACATAAACTCTCCCAAGACAAGACTATACTAGGAAGAAGTTGAATCCCTGAATAGACCAATAACAGACTCTGAAATTGAGGCAATAATTAATAGCGTACCAACCAAAAAAAGTACAGGATCAGATGGATTCACAGTCGAATTCTACCAGAGGTAAAAGGAGGAGCTGGTAAAATTCCTTTTGAAACTATTCTAATCAATAGAAAAGAGGGAATCCTCCCTAACTCATTTTATGAGGCCAACATCATCCTGATACCAAAGCCTGGCAGAGACATATCAAAAAAAGAGAATTTTAGACCAATATCCCTGATGAACATCAATGCAAAAATCCTCAATCACATACTGGCAAACCAAATCCAGCAGCACATCAAGAAGCTTATCCACCATTATCAAGTGGGCTTCATCCCTGGGATGCAAGGCTGGTTCAACATACACAAATCAATATACATAATCCAACATATAAACAGAACCAAGGACAAAAACCACATGTTTGTGTCAATAGATGCAGAAAGAAAATTCAACAGCCCTTCATGCTAAAAATGCTCAATAAATTCAGTATTGATGCGACGTATCTCAAAATAATAAGAGCTATTTATGACAGACCCAATATCATACTGAATGGGCAAAAACTGGAAGCATTCCCTTTGAAAACTGGCACAAGACAAGGATGCCTTCTCTCACCAGTCCTATTCAACATAGTGTTGGAAGTTCTGGCCAGGGCAATCAGGCAGGAGAAAGAAATAAAGGGTATTCAATTAGGAAAAGAAGAAGTCAAATTGTCCCTGTTTGCAGATGACATGATTGTATGACATGATTGTAACCCCATCATCTCAGCCCAAAATCTCCTTAAGCTGATAAACAACTTCAGCAAAGTCTCTGGATACAAAATCAATGTGCAAAAATCACAAGCATTCTTTCAATAGCATTCGATAGCAGACAGAGAGCCAAATCATGAGTGAACTCCCATTCACAATACCATCAAAGAGAATAAAATACCTAGGAATCCAACTTAAAGGGATATGAAGGACCTCTTCAAGGAGAACTACAATACACTGCTCAGTGAAATAAAAGAGAACACAAACAAATGGAAGAACATTCCATGCTCATAGATAGGAAGAATCAATATCATGAAAATGGTCATACTGCCCAATGTAATATATAGATTGAATGCCATCCCCATTAAGCTACCAATGATTTTCTTCACAGAATTGGAAAAAATCTGCTTTAAAGTTCATATGGAATCAAAAAAGACCCCACATTGCCAAGACAATCCTAGGCCAAAAGAACAAAGCTGGAGGCATTACACTGCCTGACTTCAAACTATACTACAAGCCTGCAGTAAACAACACAGCATGGTAGTGGTACCAAAACAGACCAATGGAACAGAACAGAGCCCTCAGAAATAATATCACACATCAACAACCATCTGATCTTTGACAAAACTGATAAATACAAGAAATGGGGAAAGGATTCCCTATTTAATAAATGATGCTGGGAAAACTGGCTAGCCACATGTAGAAAGCTGAAATTGGATCCCTTCCTTACACCTTATACAAAAATTAATTCAAGATGGATTAGAGACTTAAATGTTAGACCTAAAACCATAAAAACCCTAGAAGAAAACCTAGGCAATACCATTCAGGACATAGGCATGGGCAAGGACTTCATGTCTAAAACACCAAAAGCAATGGCAACAAAAGCCAAAATTGACAAATGGGATCTAATTAAACTAAAGAGCTTCTGCACAGCAAAAGAAACTACAGAGTGAACAGGCAACCTACAGAATGGGAGAAAAATTTTGCAATCTACTCATCTGACAATGGGCTAATATCTAGAACCTACAAAGAACTCCAACAGATTTACAAGAACAAAAGAAACAAAAGAAATCAAAAAATGGGCAAAGGAAATGAACAGAAACTTCTCAAAAGAAGACATTTGTGCAGCCAACAGACACATGAAAAAATGTTCATCATCACTAGCCATCAGAGAAATGCAAATCAAATCCAGAATGAGATACCATCTCACACCAGTTAGAATGGCGATCATTAAAAAGTCAGGAAACAACAGGTGCTGGAGAGGATGTGGAGAAATAGGAACATTTTTACACTGTTGGTGGGACTGTAAACTAGTTCAACTATTGTGGAAGACAGTGTGGCTATTCCTCAAAGATGTAGAACTAGAAATACCATTTGACCCAGCCATCCCATTACTGGATATATACCCAAAGTATCATAAATCATGTTGGTATAAAGACATATGCACACATATGTTTATTGTGGCACTATTCACAATAGCAAAGACCTGGAACCAACCCAAATGTCCATCAGTGACAGACTGGATTAAGAAAATATGGCACATATACACCATGGAATACTATGCAGTCATAAAAAAGAATGAGTTCATGTCCTTTGTAGGGAAATGATTGCAGCCGGAAACCATCATTCTCAGCAAACTATTGCAAGAACAGAAAACCAAACACTGCATGTTCTCAGTCATAGGTGGGAATTAAACAATGAGAACACTTGGACACAGGAAGGGGAACATCACACACTAGGGCCTGTTGTGGGGTGGGGGGAGGCGGGAGGGATAGCATTAGGAGATATACCTAATATAAATGACGAGTTAATGGGTGCAGCACACTAATATGGCACACTAACATGGCACACGTATACATATGTAACAAACCTGCACGTTGTGTACTTGTACTCTAGAACATAAAGTACAATAAAAATAAAATAAAATAAACAGTTTCATAGATCTGCTATATGGTATGTTGCTTATAGTTAGCAATACTGTACACTTAAAAGTTTGTCAAGAGGATAGATCTCACACTGAGAACAGAATGTAGTTGAATGACATATTAAAACTGTTGAATAACAAAATAAATCAATAAATAAAATTAGATAAATTGGAATTTCTGATTTTGTAAAGGGGTCAAAGACACAGAATATGAAAGCAACATAAAAATGGGAGAAAATATTTGCAAATCATATATATGATAAGTCATTAATATTCAACATATATAGAGTTCTGTTTTTTTGGGTTTTTTTTTGTTTTTTTTGAGACGGAGTCTCGCTCTGTTGCCCAAGCTGGAGCACAGTGGCAAGATCTCAGCTCACTGCAAGCTCCACCTCTTGGGTTCACACCAGTCTCCTGCCTCAGCCTCCCAAGTAGCTGGGACTACAGGTGCCTGCCACCATGCCAGGCTATATTTTTGTATTTTTAGTAGAGATGGGGTTTCACTGTGTTAGCCAGGATGGTCTCGATCTCCTGACCTCGTGATCAGCCCACCTCAGCCTTTCAAAGTGCTGGGATTACAGGCATGAGCCACTGCGCCCAGCCCAAGAATTTTTTAAACTAAACAAAAATAACCTGATTCAAAATTAGCAAAGGACTTGAATAGACACTTTTCCAAAGGAGATACATAAATGACCAGTAAACATATGAAAAAACACTTAGCATTACTAAATATTATGGAAATGCAAATCAAGGCCCCAATGAGGTACCACCTCACACCCAGTAGATATGCTATTATAAAAAAGAAACAGAAAACAAAACAAAACAATAACAACGAAATAACATGTTGATGAGGATGTGGAAAAATTGGAACCCTTGTGCACTATTGGTGAGAACATAAAATGATACAGCCACTGTGGAAAACAGTGGCGGTTTCTCAAAAAATTAAAAATAGAATTACTATATGAGCCACCAATCACACTTCCAGTTATATATCCAAAAAATTGAAAGCAGAGTCTCAAAGAGATATTTGTATTCCCATGTTCATAGCAGCGTTATTCACAATAGCTAAGGTATAAAAGCAACCCTGTTTTCCATGTTTATGTAGAGTAATATATAAACAAAATGTGTTATATACATATAATGAAATATTATTCAGCCTTAAGATGGAAGAAAGTACTGATATATACTATGTCATAGATAAATCTTAAGAACCTTATGCTAAGTGAGATTAGCCAGTCACAAAATGTTAAATTCCATATGATTCCACTTATATTTTGGGACTTAGAATTGTCAAAATCACAAAGACTCAAAGTAGAATGATGGTTGCCAGAGGATAAAGAAAAGAGAAATGGGGAGTTATTGTTTAATGTTATGAGCTTTTGTTTTGCTAGATTAAAAGAGTTTTAGAGACGGATAGTGATGATGGTTGCACAAGAATATGAATATACTTAATACCACAAAATTTTACATTTAAAAATTAAGATAGTACAAACAAAGAAAAAAATCTGGAGGTGGACAGTGAAGGGATGGTACAGGGACATAACAGTGCCGTTGAGGATGTCTGCTGGCTATTTTCTGCTTTGCCATTTTTATTGTCTACTTTCATACCCATTTTCTGCAACTCTGGATGTCAATTCTCCATTCCAGACAAACAAAGTATAAAGATGAATGCCAGAAGAGTCTGCACCCTCACTTTATTTTAACAAAGAACCAAAGGTTTTCAGAAACTCCACCTAGCAGATTTCCTTTTATTCTTATCTGGAAGTAGCAACACTGGGTTGAAAAATAGCTAGGAAGTAGGGCTTTTGGATTGCAGCTCTGTTAATCAACCAATAACACAGTGAGATATATAAATATGCAAACAGTGATCAGGAGTTTTTTCATTTAAAATGTGAAGTTACTCTGTAGACTAGATAGTTCTGACCAGATTCCAGGTGTTCAGTGATATTATTTTCTTCCTCAATTGATTTGATAGGTAACTTGATTCCATCATGGTTTGATTTCTGTAAAATGCTCTTGAATTACTGGATTGAATTACTAAGTTAGGGCTTTCAAACTGAACACTTGTAATATTTTACAACTTCAGATTGCTAGGAAACTTAGCATCTTTGTTTTTGTCTTGAAGCAATATTATTTCCTAAGTTTCTTTGAAACATGGCAATACAAATGAGCAATTAACATTTAAAAGTTGAGCATTTGGCTGGGCGCAGTGGCTCAAGCCTGTAATCCCAGCACTTTGGGAGGCCGAGACGGGCGGATCACAAGGTCAGTAGATCGAGACCATCCTGGCTAACATGGTGAAACCCTGCCTCTACTAAAAAATACAAAAAACTAGCCGGGCGAGGTAGCAGGCGCCTGTAGTCCCAGCTACTCGGGAGGCTGAGGCGGGAGAATGGCGTGAACCCGGGAGGCGGAGCTTGCAGTGAGCTGAGATCCGGCCACTGCACTCCAGCCTGGGCGACAGAGCGAGACTTTGTCTCAAAAAAAAAAAAAAAAAAAAAAAAAAAAAAAAAAAAAAAAAAAAAAAAGTTGGGCATTTAACTTTATAAGCAAAAGAGGAAACTTTAACAAGAGCAAAAATATTTGCATGAGAAAATGTGTGAAGTTAAAGTAACTTTGAATTTCAAAATAGTTGATTTAATAAGATTTTATAACACAGTACATATGGTTATAGAATAGTAAAACTTTAAACATTTAAGTCATATATGTAAATCTTTATCGTATGTGCAATATGTAAAATGTTTATGTATAAATATATACATAGCTATATCTATAGTTAGTATATATTATATATACTATAGTATTTAGTTATACTATATATAAATACTTTCTGATTTTTTGAAAAAATATATATTTATATAAAAAACATGCACAATTGTATAAAATGTATATACATACATACACACATACATATATATATAATCTTTACACACTACACTCAGATGTGCACAGAGAAAAAAAGGCTTCTTTGTTTTTTATGTCTGATGTAATATTTCTACTTAGACAATAGTGTATAAATGTGTGTTTGGACAGGTGTGGAGCAGGTGTAATATGGGTCACACTTAAGTTGCTTAGAACAGTATTTCAACACTATCTGTTTAAGACAATGTAAATACTCACTAGCTAAGCTGCCAAGCAAACCTCTCCTCCCTGACTTCGTTCTAAAATTATGGTCTAGATGTAACATGTATTTACCAGTCCTTTATGCTAGTAGAATTGCTTCTGTCTCTCTGGACACGGCTCTCTGCCATAGCTGTATATTCAGTGCCATAACCTATTAGATCGGGCCTCCCATGGAACCTATGGAAATTTTCTGGAGGCTTACATATTCCTGAAAACTACTGCTATTATTTCACCCAAATTTCTCTTACTTTCCCAGTCATCATTTCTCCTATTCCAAAATGTTTCTGCAGCTCCTCTTCATTTAAGGAGTGATCCAAAGTGGCAGTGGGGGATGAGGAGGAGTACCTCTGCCTCCTGCCTTCATGTCTCTTCTGTGTCTCCCTTTCTCTTTCCCATGATTCATAATAGAAGGAACTTCCCTTTTCTCTGTCTTTCTCGAAGAAATTCTAGATTATATATATATATATATAAAGATACACACACACACACACACACACACACACACACACATATATATATATATATATATATATATTTTTTTTTTTTTTTTCCTTCAGAGGGAAAGAAAGCCTCCTGGCTAATATTTAATGGTAGGAAGGACCTCCACTCTACATCATGAATGAAACTCTGTATCTGAATGAAGTTGGCTTGTCTCATAACTGTTGTAGCAACAAGATGACTTGCACTTAAGGATGAAAATGTTTTAAATTAATATTCTCTAAATACTATACCCATTATTGAATATATGTATTTGTCTTGTTTTATTGGCCTAAACAAAAAATGATTGAATTCTAAACTATAAATCCTCATTGTCCCATTGTTATTGAAAAGAATTTTAGATATAGTAGTGAAGATTTTTATTCAGATAGGAAAACCTTGTGTTCTATAAATAACATTTCTTGTACTTTCTTACAGATGGAAATTTTCAATATTCTTTCTAGCTCTTCTTTTTTCAGACATTTAAATAGACATTTAAATAAAGATAATTTATTTCAGCATGTAATATATTATAATAAAAATAGCTATTTAAAGCATCTAACAATATTCATTGAACTGACATTGTGTATTCTATTAGTAAACATGATAGACACATTTCTTAATGAAATAATCTCAGAGATAATAAGAATATTATTTCTGAGACTATATAGTGAATCTTGTTGACTATAGAAAAGAAATTGCACATTTGAAATTAAATACTCATTTTTTATTTAAGAAATAGATAAATGATAAGTGCTCCATAATTAAAGTGTTGCCTTATCTCTGATAGTTTTCTGCTTTCTTAGTGAACAAATTGAAATATCCCTGATTGCTTTCTATACATAACATGAGTCTCTGCTCAGATAAATTCTAAGCATACATGTATCTTAAACCATGTATTGAATGTCATTGAATTTCAATCATCTAATGTAAATGTAATAGCACAAAACAAATGGCTATGCTATGAGATGCTCACAAAATAAAAAGAAATCATTTTCTAGCCATTAAATGTTTAACAAATTTTGTGTCAGAAGGTGTAAAAATTAAATGATCCAAAAATAAATGAATTTTTTGTGATTAAATAAAAAACAAACATCCCTTCTCTTATCCTCTCTAGCATTAAAGCCAAATTGTTTATTAAATTCGTAATATTACACATTGCCCTTAAAAGTGTTCATTAAGTTGATTAACAAGAAAATGTATTAAAAATTTTTCATTAAATTATTGACCAAAACACATTTCTGGTTTTCTCACATAGCTAAACATATGCTAATCAGAAAACCCAGTTATCTGACTTCCAGCTATTTACTGAGGAAATGAAAATTGTGTTATTTATCCATTGCTCAAAACTGCGTAATACAAGGCCCATTTACAAGGTCAAATTAACAGGACTTGGTGACTAATAAATTGCATGTATGAGATAAAATAACTTAGAAAATTAGTTGATTATTTTGCCATGTCATTTCCTGAGATAGGAAATACTAGAAGAGAATAAATAAGATACTCTTAATGTATGTTCTCATGAATTTGAAGCAATGCATTGTGTATTAATAGATGAATTTACACTGCTTTCTTTAACTGTGGCTTTATAACTCACTGTTTTTATACTATTACAAAAAATGAACTGGATATTGTGGCTCAGGCCTATAACCCCAGCACTTTGAGAGGCCAAGGCGGGATTGAGATGAGGAGTTTGAGACCACCTAGGCAACATACTGAGACTGTGTCTCTACAAAAATAAAATAAAGAAATAAAAATTAGCTGGGCATAGTGGCGAGCTCCTGCAGTCCCACCTACTTAGGAGACTGAGGTGGGAGAATCACTTGAGCCTAGGAGTTCAAAGCTGCAGTGAGCTATGATCGCACACTGCACTCCAGCCTGGGCAACAGAGTGAGACTTGTCTCAAAACAACAACAACAACAAAATTAAAAAAATATGCTATATTAGTATCCTTCTTTCAGAGTCGTACTAGTTTATAAAAATAAATGTGTATTCAAATTACAACAGTAGGCTGGGTCGGATGGCTCACGCCTGTAATCCCAGCACTTTGGGAGGCCAAGGCGGACAGATTGTTTGAGGTCAGGAGTTCAAGATCAGCCTGGCCATCATAGTGAAACTCCATCTGCACTAAAAATACAAAAATCAGCCAGGCGTGGTGGCACATGTCTGTAATCTCAGCTACTCAGGAGGCTGAGGCAGGGGAATGGTTTAAACCTGGGAGGCGGAGGTTGCAGTGAGCAGAGATCATGCCACTGCACTCCAGCCTGAGTGACAGAGTGAGACCTTGTCTCAAAAAAAAAAAAAAAAAAAAAAAAATTACAACAGAAATATCTACTTGCATTTGAGACAAATATTTTGCAAATTCTTCTATGATATTAGACAAAATAAAATCTAAGACACATTTAAATTAAATAATGAACATGAAAGTGATCAATTATAGTATTTAGTACTAACATGCAAGTATTTCCAGCTAGTGCTATTATAAATTAATACAACTTTTAAGGAAATATTCAGTGAGTAAACTCCTTTGATAGAAAATAAGTAACTTTTTGTTTATTAGGTTTATTAGTTTGAAATCGTTTTAATTTAATTGGCATTATATATATTTATATTTAAAATTAATTGTTGTGAACATGTGTTACCTGACCTATTGTCCTAATAATTAATTAAAGTGATCTGTTTTCATTTACTATTTTTAAGCTTGAACAATGAAAAGTCTTCCCTTAATAAGACATAAACATTCTCTATGGCACAGATCCGTATTGAAGCATATTGTTGCCATCCTTCTGAACCAATCTAGAAAAAATAAATAATTATGATTTACAGCTAGCTAATTTATAAATATTTCCATAGGTTCAGAACAATAGTCAATAGAACAAATGGATAGCCCTGAAATCCTCATTTTTACATAAGTATTTCTGAAGCAAGTGGTATTTAGAAAACTTTAAGAAATATATAAACTGGAAATTATTCTATTGATAGTTGTGACTACGTTTTCGTGAGACATGGATTTTTTTTTCATTTCATGTAAAATTCAGTAAGAAATGAAGAAAATGCCTGCATGGTCCATAAATATCATCCCCTATTAGCACAAAATTATGGAATTGTTATTTGACTTCTTAGTTTACTTAGCAATCCAGTTGTATTCTTCATTATCCACTTAAGAGTCACAGTCTTAAACTGAGGATACTGAATAGTCTGAAAACATGAATAGAAATTTTAAAGAATAGGATGAGAAAAACACGGGATTGATAAGTAAAGACAGTTAGGCTGGTACAAAAGGAGTCAGGAAATTTGAAGAAAAGCCGGCACACTCCAGGGTCGCCATTCTTTGATTTTGGCTCCAGGCTGTAAATTTAAATGTCTTGTTAACCCTCAGGCAAACTGGGAACTACTGCAACTGTAAAAAGCACATCTTCTTTACTGCTTTCAATTCTAAGGCAAATTTTAAAGAAACAACATTTATTAAAATACTTTTTGTCATAAAAGCATGGTAGCCTTTTGGGAGAACATTGGAAAATATATAAAAGTCACAAGAGGAAAATGAAATGATCTGGATTCCATCTAGTCAAGTAGCACTTGAATTTCTTTAAACATACTTACATATGTCAACACACATGTGCATGTTTGTGTGAATGTATCTTTTAAATTAAATAATTTTAAGAAAATGTAACACAGATAATAATGTGCAAACTGTAATTCTACAGCTTAATGAATTTTTACATAGTGAACACACCTATATAACCACTATTCATAACAAAAAGACAAAAATTAATCAGCATTCCAGAAGCTCAGTTTTGTGATCATTTCTGTTGCTATTCTATCTTCTTCTTCAAAGTGACCCATATTCTAATTTTTATCACCATGTAGAGATTATGCCTGTTTTTGAAGTTTATATAAATGGAATCATATAGTATGTATTATGTCCTAGAAACTTAGGTTCATGAAATTAATCCATGTGATTATTTATAGCAGTAGTTTGTACATTCTCAGTACTTCATATGATTCCATTTCATATATAAAACATAATCTGTATAACCATCTAC
>NW_022322542.1:0-18848 GCF_002776525.5 Piliocolobus tephrosceles | reverse complement strand
CACACACACACACACACACACACACACACACACACACACACACACACCTTAATTTAGAAATAATAGCAATACATTATTTGTAAAGACATACAATTATTGGGACAGCAATAATTCTCTGGAGAAAAGGTTAAGACATATCTTCTTGAAATTCATTCCTTTACTATTAAATATATTTGTATTAGTTTTTTTTTCCATGCTGCTAATAAAGACATACCCAAAACTGTAATTTATAAAGAAAAAAAGGTTTAATAGATTCATAGTTCCACATAGCTATGGAGGCTTCACAATCATGGTGGAAGGCAAAGGAGGAGAAAGGCACATTTTACATGGTGGCAGGCAAGAAAGAGAGCATGTGCAGGGGAATTTCCCTTTATAAAACTATCAGATCTTGTGAGATTTATTGACTATCACGAGAATGGCATAGGAAAATCCCGCCTTCATGATTCGATTACCTGACACCTGGTTCCTCCCACAACACATGGGGATTATTACAATTCAAGGGAAGATTTGGGTGAGGACACAAAACCAAACCATATCAATATTCTGTTTTTTAATTTTTTATAATTTTTTTAGTTTCTATAGTGTATTTATTATACTTCATCACTTGAGTGTCATTTTATTTTAGAAAACCCTGAATCCACCATTTTCTAGATGTCATCTCAAGGCTACATAACACTAAGTCCTTATTACAGAGTTAATAAAAAACAAGATGGTTATCCCCACTGTCTTCATTACAAAGGCTGCTTTAAATGAAGTCTACACAGAGGTAACCAATAAGAAGACAGGAAAAAACACACAAATGGCACCATCTGAAACCTTGGTTGCAGCCTTTCTTAAAATCAGATCCACATGATAGTCAACAAATTTTTATTGATTACATAGTATATTCCAGGCACTCTTGTAGTTACTAGGGATATAATAGCAAATAAAACAAACTCTCTGTGATTATGGACCTAATATAATATTTGGCATGATGATATAACAAAAAATAAGCACACGTGCACATAGGATGACAGCAAAGAGGATAAAATTAACAGAAAGTACAGCATGTTGGAATATTATTATTTTTTATAAGGTGGGTAGGTAAGACCACTTCACTCCAAGGAAATGAAAGCATAAGCCTGCAGGAAGGGAAAACTAAGTCATGAGAATATTTGAACAAGGAGCCTTTCAGGTAGTGGAAATAGCAAGTGAACCGTTCCAGAGGTAGGAGAATGGTTCCAGAGGTAGGAGTCACTCAGTGTGCCAGGAGGTCAGTAAGGCTGGAGTGGAATCAGTGAAAGAATGAGAAGTAGGAGATGGGGTCAGGTATGTATCAGTATAACATTTGTTTTTATCTTGGGTAATCTGAGAAGCCATGTTAGGAATTTAACAAAGGTGTGAAGTCATCTTAGGTAATTTTTTTTAAAAGCATTATTCTGTGGCCAGCAACTGACCACAAAGGGACAGGGCAGTGGGCTGAAGCAGTCCAGTAGGGAAGCTACAGCAATAATCTTAGTGGGAGGTAGGTGACGCGGCTAGAATTAGGGTGAAAGCAGTGGGAATGGTAAGAAATGGTAGAATCATGGAAATATCTTTGGATCTACCAGATTTTTTGACTGATTGGTAACAAGGGGGCCTGTGGATTAAGAGAGAGGTCAGGGTTCACTTAAAGGGTTTTGACCCAAGAATTTGGAAAGACAAAGTTGCCATTTACTGGGTAGGGAAAATGCAGAAGGATCACCTGTTTTCCTTAACATAGTGGAAAATGAGTGTCAAGCATTGAGCATGGGAAATATTAATTTTGAGATGCTCTGATAAAAAAAATCATGATATGCCTCACACATCCTCCTTCAAGGAATGAAGAGATTATTCCCTTATACATTAGAAATGTTGCACACTGAGAGGCTTCAGCTATCAGTCCTATTTAGAGAATGCCTTATCTGAAGAAAGCCCAAGGTCAAGCTGTTTTCTGAGGCAACTTGCGTCTAATGAACATAGATGCAGACATATGAACGGCCTATCTCCTTGTCCCAAACTTACAACCCTGAAGGGCCATATCACATCCATAATTTTCCCTGCAGGCAGCTGAAAGCTTTACTTGAACTGCATTTAAGTTTAACTTCTCCATACATGTAATCCTGCTTTCCTCCCCTCCCTTCTATGGGAGTTGATACCCCAAACACTCCCTAATAAAGATCCTGTAACTGAATCGTAATTTCAAAGTCTGCTTCCCAGAAAACCCAACCTAAGAAAGATGTTTCTTTAGTAACCAAAGGGAAATACTGATCTTACAGATTGACATGGCTCTACAGTTTTGAGACAGAGAGCTAAACTAGACAACTGCATTATAAGTTATCAGAATATACCACTTAAACTCATTAGATCCGTTGAAGTAATCTTTGGAGTGAATGGAAATAGGAAAAGAAGAGGTTAAAGTTGAAAGAAGGGTGTTTCAACTTTTAAAAGTCAGGGAAGTTAAGGGGAAGAAGTATCAACTTCTTCCATTAGTATATACTAATGGAATTTATTGGAGAACACATAGAAAAGCCACATATCTACAGCCATCTGACCATTGACACAGTACACAAAAATAGCCAATGACAAAAAACTCCCTATTAAATAAATTAAAACAGCTGGCTAGCCATACATAGAAGAATGAAACTGGATTCCTACTTTTCATCGTATAAAAAAAAGTTAACTTGGCCGGGAGTGGTGGCTCAAGCCTTAATCCCAGCCCTTTGGGAGGCCAAGGCAGGCGGATCATGAGGTCAGGAGATCAAGACCATCCTGGCTAACACGGTGAAACCCCATCTCTACTAAAAATATAAAAAATTAGCTGGGTGTGGTGGCAAGTGCCTGTAGTCCCAGCTACTTGGGAGTCTGAGGCAGGAGAATGGCGTGAAGCCGGGAGGCAGAGCTTGCAGTGAGCTGAGAGTGCACCACTGTACTCCAGCCTGGGTGACAGAGCGAGACTCTGTATCAAAAATAATAAATAAATAAAAATAAAAAAATTAATTAACCTAAGATGCATTAAATACTTAAACTAAAACCTAAAACTATAAGTCCTAGAAGAAAACCCCGGAAAGTTTTATTTTTTTATTTTGTCAAAATGATGAATTAGAGGCTTTGGTGTGCCTCAGTCACTTGAAAATAGCAAAATAAACCATAAAAATGAGCTCTGTGAACTTTAATTTAAGAAGAAAAATGTGAATCCAATGGAATTATGAAGAATACCCCAGATCCTGGAGAGGTGAACACCAGCAATCAGCTCCCATGATGGTATCCAGTTGATAAAAAGAAAGAAAGAATAAAGAAAATATCCCACCTGCATGAAAAAGTTACAGAAAGTAAAAGTGCCAGTGTCTCCAGATAAGAAAATATCAGTGCAAGAATTTTAACATCATGAAAATCTGAATGTAGTGATACCACTAAAGGATTCTGCTAGCTTTTAAGCAACGGTCCCTAACCAAAAGGGAAACTCAGAAATGACAGATAAATAATATAAAACATAGATTTCAAAGAAATTCAATAAGATCCAAAACAAACTTGAAAATTGACACACAAAAAAATTCTAAAGCAATTCAAGAATTAAAGGAAAAGATAAACGTCTTAAAAAGTAATCAATCACAGCTTCTGGAATTGAAAATCTCTCGAGGAATTTTAAAATATAATCAAAGGCTTTATTAATAGACTTGCTCGATCAGATAAAAGAATTTAAGAGCTTGAAGATAAGTCTTCTGAAGTAACCCAGTCAGACAAAAATAAAGAAAAAAAGAATTTAAAAAAACGTACAGTGTCTTGGCCGTGTGCAGTGGCTCAGGCCTGTAATCCCGGCACTTTGGGAGGCCGAGGCGGGCAGATCAAGACTATCCTGGCTAACATGGTGAAACCCTGTCTCTACTAAAAACACAAAAAATGATCTCGGTGTGGTGGCAGGAGCCTGTAGTCCCAGCTACTTGGGAGGCTGAGGCAGGAGAATGGCGTGAACCCGGGTGGTGGAGCTTGCAGTGAGCTGAGATCACATCACTGCACTCCAGCCTGGGCAACAGAGCAAGACTGTCTCCAAAAAAAAAAAAAGAAAAAGAAAAAAAAGCACAATGTCTTCAAGAAATATAGGATTATGTAAAACAACCAAACCTATTAATTATTGGCATTTCTGAGAGAGAAAGAGAAAAAGAAAAAGAAAATAACCTGGAAATTACATTTGAGGGAAAAATTCAAGAAAATTTCCCTGATCTTGTCAGAAAGGTAGACATCCAGAAACAAGAAATCAAGAGAACATCTGTGAGATATTATATAAAATGACATCACAAGGGTATACAGCCACCTGACTGTCCAAGGTCAATACTAAAGAAAATTTCATTTATTTTTTTTTAGCAGTATAATCAAAATAGCAAATTTCATCCTGTTTTCATTATTATTATTATTATACTTTAAGTTATGGGATACATGTGCAGAACATGCTGGTTTGTTATATAGGTATACACGTGTTATGGTGGTTTGCTGCACCCATCAACCAACCATCTACATTAGGTATTTCTCCTAATACTATCCCTCCCCTAGCCTTCCACCCCCTGACAGGCCCTGGTGTGTGATGTTCCCCTCCCTATGTCCATATGTTCTCATTATTCAACTCATACTTAAAGGCAGCTAGAGAAAAAGGAAAGATCACCTACAAAGATAACCCCATCAGTCTGAAGCAGACTTCTGATCAGAAGACTTACAAGCCAGGGGAGCCTGAGGACCTATTTTCAGCATCCTTAAAGAAAGCAAATTCTAACCAATAATTTCATATTCCAACCAAGAATTTCATATTCCATCAAATTAAGCTTCTTAAGCAAATGAGAAATAAAATATTTTCCTGACAAGCACGTACTAAGAAAATGTGTTACCACTAGAAAGCCTCACAAGAGATCCTAAAGTAGTTCTAAACATGGGAACAAAGAGCCATATCTGCTACCACAAAAACATACTTAAGTACATAGCCCACAGATCCTATAAATTAGCAACCACAAAATAGAAACTAAAAAGTTACCAGCTAACAACTTTAATGATAGAATCAAAATTTCACATATCAGTATTAACCTGGTACATAAATGGCCTAAATACCACACTTTAAAGGTACAGAGTGGCAAGTTGGATTAGAAACAAAACAAAACACAAGACCCATATGGCTGCTATCTCCAAGAGACCCAGCTTTCATGTAATGATACACAAAGGCTCAAAGTAAAGGATTGGAGTAAGATCTGCCATGCAAATAGAAAAGAAAAAGAACAGGGATTACTATTTTCATATCAGATAAAACAGAGATTAAACTAAAAACACTAAAAACAAAACAAAAAAAAAAAAAGAAAAGAACAACATAATGATAAAGGGTTCAATTCAAAAAGAAGATTTAACCTAGAATATATACACACCCCATATTGTAGAGTCTGGATTCACAAAACTAG
Source organism: Piliocolobus tephrosceles (assembly GCF_002776525.5). Lineage (NCBI taxonomy): Eukaryota > Metazoa > Chordata > Mammalia > Primates > Cercopithecidae > Piliocolobus > Piliocolobus tephrosceles. The sequence goes on along the minus strand of NW_022322542.1, from coordinate 13,416 downwards.
TGCTTCTAGACCTATACAAAGACTTAGACAGCCACACAATAACAGTGGGGGAAATCAAGACCCCACTGACAGCATTAGACAGATTGTCAAGGCAGAAAACCAACAAAGAAATTCTGGACATAAACTCAATACTTGAGCAATTGGATCCAATATGCATCTATAGAATACTCCACCCATGCACCACAAAATATACATTCTTCTCATCTGCACATGGAATATACTCCAAGATTTACTACATGCTCAGTCATAAAGCAAGTCTCAACAAATCAAAAAAAAAAAAAGAAATTAAAAGAAATTATAGCAACCGTATTCTTGGACCACAGTGGAATAAAAATAGAAAGCAATACCAATAATATTTCTCAAAACCCCATGATTACATGGAAATTAAACAGCTTGCTCCTGAATGACTTTTAAGTAAACAACAACATCAAGTCAGAAACATACAAAAATTATTTGAAATAAATCAAAACAGAAACAACATACAAAAATCTCTGGGATGTTGCAAAAGCAGTGGTAAGAGGAACATTTATAGTGATAAATGCCTACCTCAAAAAGTTAGAATGATCTCAAATTAATGATCAAACATCATACTAGAGGAAGTAGATAAACAAGAACAAATGAATCCCAAAGATAGAAGGAAAATAAGATAACTCTAATTAGACTCGAACTGAATGAAATTGAGACCCAAAATCCCACACAAAGGATAAATGAAACCATAGTTTCATAGCTGGTTCTTTGACAGGATAAACAAGATCAATAGACAGTTAGATTAATAAAGAGAAAAAAAGAAAAATTCAAGTAAGCACAATCAGAAATAACAAAAGTTGTGTAATGTCACAGCCAATCACACAGAAATACAAAACACCCTCATAGACAACTATGAATATTTCTATACACACATACTAGAAAATCTAGAGGAAATGGATAAATTCCTGGAAACACACAACCTCTCAAGATTGAATCAGGAAGAAATTGAAACACCGATGAGACCGATATTGAGTTTGAAAAGTGAATCAGTAATAAAAAACCTAATAACCAAAAATAATAATAATAATACTGAGACCCAGTCCAGATAGATTAACAGCTGAGTTCTACCAGAGGTCCAAAGAAGAACTGATAGTAATTCTACTAAAACTATTCCAAAAAATCAAGGAGGGGGGATACCTACCTAACTCATTCTATGAAGCCTGCATCACCTAATAGCAAAACCTGGCAAAGACACACACACACACACACACACACACACACACACACACACACACACTAAAACTACTGGCCCATGTCTCTGAAGGACACAGACATGGCCTAAATGCCACACTTAAAAGTTATTTCATATTCCATCAAATTAATTCTCAGCAAAATACTTATATACACATCAAATTTAACAATACATCAAATATTTAATTTACGATGGTCACATAGGATTAATTCCCGAGATTCAAGGTTGTTTCATCGTATTTCAACATATGCAAATCAGAAAATGTGATCCGATCACATTAACACAATTTAAACTAAAACCATATGATCACCTCCAGAGATGTAGAAAAAGCTTTCAGCATAATTTAACATCCCTCATGGTAAAATCCCTCAAGAAACTAGGCATCAGAGGTATATACCTCAAAATAATAAAAGCTATCTACAACAAACCCATAGGCAGCATCACACTGAATGATCAGAACTGCAAGCATTCCTCTTGGAAGCGGATCAAGACAAAGAGGCCTTGTCTCACCACTCCTATTCAGGACAACACTGGAAGTGCTAGTCAGATGTTAAACATTTTTTTTTTTTTTCGTATATTTGTTGGAAGCAAGAGGAAGAAACAAAAGCATCCAAACAGTGAAAAAAAAAATCAGACTATCTCTCTTCACTGGTGATATGATTTTAGACCTAGGAAACCCTAAAGGCTCTCTCAGTAAGTTATTAGAACTGATCAACAATTTAGCAAGGTATCAGGATATAATCAATGAACAAAAATCCGTAGCAGTTCTATACACCAATAACTAAGCACCAAATCAAGAACACAATTCGATTTACAACAACCACAAAAGAAGTAAAATACCTAGGCATAAATCTAACCAAGGAGGTAAAAGATATCTGCAGGAAGAACTACCAAACTGCTAAAAAAGGAACACTTGCCAAAAATAAGCAGTGTGAAAAGGACTCCCTATTCAATAAATGGAACTTGAACAGCTGGTGAGCTATATGCAGAAGAATGAAATTGGATACCTACTTTTTATTACATACAAAAATTAACTCAAGATGTCTTAAATATTTTAATATAAGAACTAAAACTATAAGAATCCTAGAAAAATACCTAGGAAACGCTATTCTGGACATCACTCTTTGCAAAGGATTTATGACTAAGTCCTCGAAAGCAACTGCAACAAAAACAAACATTGATAATTTAGACCTAATTAAACTAAAGAGCTTCTGCACAGCAAAAGAAACCATCGACAGAGTGAACAGATAACCTGCAGAACAGGAGAGAATATTCCCAAAATATGCATCTGACAAAGGTCTTATATTCAGAATCTACAAGTAGCTTAAAGAATTAAACAAGCAAAAGCAAATAATTCCATCAAAACGTAAGTAAAAGACATGAATAGGCACTTCTCAGCAAACAGGGATACAAGTAGCCAAGAAATATATGAAAAAAAGCTTAATATCACTAATCATCAGAGAAATGCAAATCAAAACCACTATGAGATACCTACTCACACCAGTCAGGGTGGCTACTGTTTAAAAGTAAAACAACAACAGATGATGGGAGGTTGCAGAGAAAATGGAATACTTACATACTCTTGGTGGGAATGTAACTTAGTTCAGCCACAGTGGAAATCTGTTCGGAGATTTCTCAAAGAACTAAAAATAGAACTACCATCTGACCCAGCAATGCCACCCAAAAGAAAATAAATTGACCGAAAAGACACAGGCACTTGTATGCTCATAGCAATACTCTTCATGATAGCAAGGAAATGGAATCAACCTAGGTGCCCATCGGTGGTGGAGCATATAAAGAAAATGTGGCACATATATGCTACAGAATACTATACAGCCATAACAAAGGAAATCGTGTCCTTTGTAGCAACTTGGATGCAGCTGGAGGCCACCATCCTAACTGAATTAACACAGAAATAGAACAACAAATATTGCATATTCTCACTTACAAGTGAGAACTAAATGTTGCATACATGTGGACATAAACTTGTTAACGAAAGACACTGGGGACTACTAGAGGCGGCTAGCTGAGAGGGAGAGTAGCAAGGCTGGAAAAACCAACTGTTGGGTGATATGCTACCTACCTTGATGGCAGGATTAGTTGTACCCCAAACATCAGCATCATGTGATATACCCATATAATAAACTTGTACATTTACTCTTTGAATCCAAATAAAAATGGAAAAATAACGAATGGCAAAATTAAAAGAAAAACAAAAAATATATTTTGCTAAATGAAATAAGTCAGACACAAAAGGACACATACTATATGATTCCACTTATATAAGGTAGCTAAAATAGCCAAATTAGTAGAGACAGAAAGTTATATGGTGGGTGCCAGGAGCTGCGGGCAGGTGTTTGGGGAGTTAGTGTTTACTGGGTACAGAGTTTCAGTTTGGGAGGATGAGAAAGTTCTGGAAACAGTTGGTGATAATGTTGCACAAAAAATGTGACTGTACTTAATGCCACTGAATTGTATACTTAAAGGTGGTTGTAACGGTAAGTATTGTATTCCATATTTTTATTACAACTACAATAATAAAAGATATGTAGGAATTTGCCAGATGAACAAGATGGAAAAGGGTATTGCCAGTGAAATAAACATAATGAAATCTGAAAAAACAAATAAGAAAAGCATCTTGGATTGCAAAAGAGCGAATTGCAAATATCCAAAGTAATCCTTGTATTATAAATGACATCATAAGTTGTACGGTGCAGTGCCTATGATTCATGCACACTGTACCTGAACCAGCTGTGGAACATTCATGAATCATAAACTCCTGTATCATCTTCAGAGCAAAAATGATCCTATTTTACCAGAAATACTCATCAAAAAAAGGAAAGAGAAGTAAAAACCCTGAAATTTCTAAGACCTTTCAAAGATATCAGAAAAACAAATTAATACCTCTGACAGGACCTGTTAATGCAGAGGGTCATGCTGTAAGACAGTTTGCATTTAATTCAAACTGTTTTGGAATAAGATCAATTCTGTAGTGAGATCAAGGCAGCAGAAATTTTTCTTCAGGGCTAAAAATAATAATTCCTTGAGACACAGACATTAAATTCCACGGCTTCTTGAAACTATTTAAAAAATGAGAAGAATGGATAAAGATTAAAAGAAAAAACATTCTGCAAGCTGACAAAACACCTTTTTAGACTTACACCCAATTCGTGCGTTAGTCAAATGTGTATGTGTTTGTTTTGTTTTGTTTTGTTTTGTATTGTTTTCCTTCAGGTAACTGGAGGTGGCAACATTCACCTTCTCGGTCTGTTTCTCACCATTTTCTATTTTCTTCTGCTATTTATCTCGAAGTGGTTATACCTGTTATTGCAGTTTCCAGCAAGGAAAAGCCAGGAAAAGGAAAGAGAATCAAAGCACTAGAGCGAGTCACTTCACTGGTAGGTGGAACCAGAAGTTTTAAAGAAGTAGCAAAATTTGTATGTTCTCAGTGTCAGTGGACACTTTCTGTATAATAATTTTATTTAACTTTTGTAAAGAATCATGAAGAACCACAAAAAGTTAAATCAAGGCTTATCAAGTGGATGTTTGAAAGAAAAATAATGATTCACCTTGTAGGTAGATGTACTTTGCTATTGAAGGGATTGTTGGCAAGTCTAAGTAAAGCTGAAGGGAATAAGGAAATTTCAGTCCTTAGAGAAGACAGCATAGAATAGTAGTACAGAGAGTATAGGGTAGAACAGCTTGCATTTGAATACGACATCTGCAACAGGATTCTATTTGACATAGGAAAAGTTACTTCTACTTGTTGAGAATATTAAAAATGAAGAAGCTTTCAAGTGCTTAGTATAGTTCCTGGCTTATGGTAGTATCAATTAGAATTAGGTACTGATGCTTTTATTATTAATATTGATCGCTTAGCCATCTGTATCTTGAGCATCCAAAGTGTCAGTTTGTTCTTTAAATTGCAAGTGACCTTTCTTTCTCAATAGAAGAGCTAGTAAAATCATAAAGTGGATGATATTTCTTGGAATGTCTCCATTCCCCTGTATTCCTTTACATTTCACTTTTTTAAATCCATTATTGCAAATACCCAGTACCTTCTTGTTCATCCTAAAATGTTTTATGAGTTTATGAGTTAACAGGAAAACAGGTTCCTTTTCAAAAATTGGAATAAAAAGAACTACCATTTATTATTATTATTATTATTATTATTATTATTATATTATTATATATTTTTTGAGACGGACGGAGTCTGGCTCTGTGGCCCAGCTAGTGTGCAATTGCGTGATCTCAGCTCATTGTAACCTCCACCTCCCAGGTGCAACTGATTCTCCTGCCTCAGCCTCCCAAGTATCTGGGATTACAAGCATGCACCAACACGCCCAGCTAATTTTTGTATTTTTAGTAGAGACAGGGATTCACCATATTGGCTAGATGGGTCTGGAACTCCTGACCTCAGGTGATCCAACCCCCTCGGCCTCTCAAACACTTTTTTCTACATTTCAAACTCTTTGCAATTTACCTGCTATCTCATTTAATCTCCTCTTCCCTACCCTACATACAACCAACCTCCCTCCTATTAACCAACCACTTAAAATTCTGCCTCCTTATGTACTTTAAATACAAAGGATAAGATAGTCCCTATTATTTTAGCAAATATTTATTGAATATATTCTTGACACATGATCCTGCTTGTATTTTTAGCTAGCTAATGTGAGATACATCTTTGACATGGTTAAATGATCCCTTAATCCAATTTAATATAATAAACTAATGCTGCATTATAGGAGTATAAACGTTTTTAAAAATATATTTTCCATTATAAAGTTGGTTTTATACTTTACATAAATATAATGGACACTTTCTGTTTATTTTTGAATGATTATCTATGTCATCCTGAAAGGGTCAGTACATCCGACCTTTCACAAAAAAAGTAAAAGCTCAAATGTAAACATTGTAGGCTTTGTGGTTCACACATGGATTCTGCATATTATTCTTCAATTTTCATCATTTGGTTCCATATTTTTGTTTGTTTACATGTTTCTTACACACCTTTTAAAATGCAAAAAGTACTCTATCTTACTTGTCTCTCAAAATAGAAGCCATTTTACCCAGGAACTGCACTTGGTCAATCTGTGCTTCACTATACATGTTCTTTGTTATTTTAAAATCAATACGGACATATTTCAAGTAAATTGTTTTCACTACCACTCATTTTCAGATGTAAGTCAATAGGTTAACATAAATAAGAAAGTAGCAGCCAAAAAAAAAAAAAAAAAAAGAAAAGAAAAGAAAAGAAAGAGAACAATAAGAAAAACATTTTAAGTCAAAGGAAAATTGCCACTTTTTATCTTCTCCTAATTTCCAATCCTTCACTCCTAAAGGAACATATTAAGTGCAAAGAATGTCATACTTTTATTCCATTCCCCATATATACATTTTTATCCATTTGGCAAATTGTGGTTGAATTTCTCTTGGGATGACCTCACTAGTAGTAGGTGAATGGATCATTTGATTCAACACTAGCTCGTGAGTGATTTTTCTTTTCAATCAGGCACACACTCACTGCTGATAACTGCATATTTTGACTATTTGTAGAAGTGCTAAAAGAACTAAGAATTTTACAGTAAATAAGCCATGTCGGAACAAATATCAAGGCCTCGAGAATAGTGTACTTTATAACTTTGCTCAATGCACAATGTAGGAAAATATCCAATTAGGAGTCTAGAAATGGAGTGAGGCAGGGCCAGCTGAATATTTTGTTTGATATTTAATTGTTAACTCTTATAGTACCTTCATAAAGTTTCCAAATCTTTTCCTTTCTCTTGCTTTTGTTGTAAATACAAAAGTCCAAGCCTGCATTATATTATACTCAGTTTGAATATGGAATATCAACTCCTTAAGAATAAAATGAAACAGTCTAAGATGCTTTCAGGCTTTTGTATTGATCATCTCCATTTCTGTTGTGTAGCTGGTTTCATCAATGATGTCTCCATTTATATCTATAATTGTTATTTTGCAAAACTGTCTCATTTTAATTAATATGATGATGCCTTACTCATTTTTTTTAATTATTTTCTTCATTATTTTGAAACTTATTTTGTTTCTAAGGACTGGGAACAAGGTGGGTGGATGTGCTCATCTCACACATGTTCTTGTCTTTTTTCCTTTTATTTTCCCTCTGTTGCTGGGATAGAGAAGATGAAGACAGAAAAAATGTATTTGTTAAAGGAATTATGTGTATTGAGGTTGCTCTAGGATTACCGTGCTAGAGGAATGACTCCCAGTAAATTCCACTGTTAAGAGGCTCAATATCAAGCAACAATCCTGTGAACTAGTGGCACCTTATGGAATTCTAATGTATCTTTTAGTTAATGTCCAGGTGGTAGCCTCTTGTCTTACATCTTGATATGCATACCTCTCTTCTTCACATGTTGCAGTGTTCTTTATTTTATAATTTATAATTAGAAGCACAGACTCTGAGATTTATGGATCCAGGCAGGATCGATCTCACCTACAATACTGGGCAAGATCTTCAAGGGGACAGCTCATGCTTTCTTGTCAACTGCCCAGTCCACCACCACATTTCTCTCCAATGTTCTCTCCCCTGTTTTAGTTGTACTGACTCAAATCTAAGCAGCTATTCGATTAGAGTATCGAATGGTGATCTCCCCTTTTTAGGTGAATTTCTCTTGGATTTTCTTCTCTCAATCTTAGCCAGACTTTTTCTATAATAACACTTGACTAGCAAAAATTTCAACCTCATCTATTTATAAAATAATGTTATCTAGTACTATTTGAGACCTCTCTTACTTGGATTTTTTGGAGTATCGTACTCAGAATCAGAAACTTTTTGAGATAAAATCTGAGAAATTAATAACTTTTGCTCAACTGTGCTTTGTTCAGGTTTTTATCTGTATTCTATTCTATAATTTCCAAGTGAGGAAAATAGTCAATTCATATTTCTCTAAAGTGTTTCTTCATAAGAGCCTTAAAACAAATGTATATATTTTTAAACATTAGTACATTTACCCCAATATAACATCACAAAATTAACCATTGGAAAATACAGAACTAATGTAATACAAAACATTTACATCCTTCCCAAAACAGGTAAAATAAATATAATAGTTCTCTACAGCTTAATCTAAAAGAATGTGATGTAGTAGATAGGGTCCTGAGTTTTTAATCAAAACGAGAAAAACTAATGTGGCTCATAAACTTTTCTGTTTCTGAGTCTCATTCTTTTCATTTTCCTGATGATAACATAGTAAGATCCACCTGTTTGTTTGGGTCAGGTTAGTGACCAAGTCAAATGATGCATTATACATTTGTCAAAGAAACATAGCCTCTTAAAAGAAAGTTAACGCAGCTGATGTTCAGTAACATATCTTGGTTTGTAAGTAAAAAATTAGAAATAAACTCAAATAAATGATCAATACATGTTATGGTAAAAACAAGTAATAATTTGAATTAAGATAACTTTTTGAACACTGATTTATCAAACTCTATGAACTAACCCATTTTTTAAATTTATACTTTGTTGGTTATTAGAAAAGCATTTCCCTAGATAGAAGCTGCTCCATTATTCTGAAGAGAAGTACAAATGATGAAAAGCAGAGCTGGAGATGATCCATGATGGACATACAGTGTGACTAAGAAATATATATTATTTGTTTTAAATCACTGAGATTTTGAGTTTGTGCATGTGTCCATAATATGAGCTAACTATCCTTAATGATACCATAAGCAAAGAATTTAAAGTAAATAAACAGTGCCTGACCCCATATTAAGTGCCACACTAAGCGTTAATTACATCTCCCTGGAGGTAAACAGGGGACTGGTTCCAGAACGTCTGAGTACATAAAAAATCCACACATACTGAAGTCCCACAGTGGGTCTTATGGAACCCTTTGTATACAAAAGGTTGGCTCTCCAAATAGGCAGGATTTATATTATATTTCTCAAAAAAGCTGCATGTAAGTAGATCTGTGCATTTCAAACTTGGGTTGTTTAAGGGTCAACTGTGTTACTATTTTATGGGATGAGATGGCAGAGATGACACATGGAAACTTTATGTCTAAAAAAGGAGAAATATGCAAATGGTGGTGGGGTGGGCCAAATGGAATGTGAGTTACATGAAAAGGTAATTTGGAAGGAAATAATGCTTTTGTGAAGAAGATAAATACTTGAATATTTGAGTATAAAACATAGTTTTATTTAGTACCCTTGCCTCTCTTTAGTATGATAAAAATAGATTAAAAAATTCAGAGAGACAAAGAGGGAGGAAGCTGCTTGAGTGAACATACTCTGGTGATGTAAATACTTGAGGGAATTTGCTCTGTATTGGGTGGTATGCTGAGGAATGCTTAACAAAAAAACTTGGAAGTGAAAGACACTGATTTGTTGTATTTGATGATTTCTGTGGCATAAGTATGCCCACCTTAGCAATGTTTAGCTGGTAACAAGACATAACTGCACACAGAGTCAGGAAGAGATGCACACGACTGGCTCTCATGATTTCGCCGTGGTCTGGCTCCAGCATTTGACTGTGACAAGTTTCACTGGCCGGTCAGAACTCTGGAGGAAAAACATCTACCTATAACTAACCTTGATCAGCATAACAGGTTTGAGAAAGCTCTAGTAATATTTTCCTCAAGTGATCGCCATCAATACAGCCGTCAGGCAAAACAGCATTCATGCACTGAGGAAAATTACTGCTTCTCGAACAACTTTTAGATATCACAAAAGGCCCATTCTTAAAAGTGGAAGTGGGGGGGGGGGGGAAACAAGAATTGTTGTCTGAAAAGAGACCACTTAGATCTCCATCAAAACAGATTAGTTTGAAGCCAATTTGCTGCTATCTTCAAAACTATATTTCCCCACAAATTCTGTCTTCCAAATTGAGCAGTGAGTCAGCAGTAGGTAGTGCTAGAGTATGAAAAGGATGAGGACGGAGGCAGCCAGGGTACCTCTACTGCATCTTCTTATTAGAAGACTTTTGAAGAGTAATTTGATGTAAGCTTTTCAACTTTTAGGTCACTAGCTTAAATGAAGTCTCAGTTGATCATGAACAAAAGTGGGTGGTTAGTGGCCTGTGAAAAGTACTGTCATGGTATCACCCTTGTTCTTTCTAATAGAGACTGCCACTACAGTTGGCATCCTTTCTTTTCCTTCTACCAGAAGCACAAAGGGTGAACAGAAATGTCATTTCAAGTGTTTTTTCAGCCTTTGTACCAGAGAAATTTGAAATGTGAAAAAGGCCAACTTCTTTTCATCTTTAACTCACAGGGAGAATTATTGAACTATAATATGTTTCCTAGATCTTCCTGGATTTTATTAAAATGAAACTGAGCCACTTTACAAGTAAAATTATGTCTTACTTCATAGGAAGTTAAATTACATAAAGGCACATACTTGAGAAATATTTAAATATAAAATGTATAATTTATTGACCTGAATCTTACACATGTAAGATTTATTTTATTTTCCTTTTCTATGTTTTTCTTGCTTCAATAAATGAATTCCCATGAATGTAAAGACAAAGATCTTATTACTCCATTAAATGAACATGTCTTAATATTTGTTTTTTTCTATTCTTTATCATTACAATAATTTGACTTTTTTTTTTTCTCCAAAAGAGACTGTAGGTTTTATTCTCTTTCTTTTAATTATTTCAGTAAAATCCTCCAAATTTCCATATTACTAATATCTCTACCTTCATATAATTTTGTTTCAATATTAAATGATCAATTAAAGCACTCTCTCTAAGCACCTGGAGAAAAGCAACAGAATAAATATTAGAGTAGAGACCCAAAGAAGTATTTGATAATGCCAAGAAAATTTCAGTAGCTATTAGTAATCAGTAGGATATAACAGAAATTGCCCTGTTTTAGAAGTGATGAAAACTCAATCAACTGATTTTAAGCATCAATTACTTTCTATTGGGTTAGCTTTCCACATCTCAAAAATAAGATTGATGTGTTCTATTATTTTTGTATCATTTTCAATACAAACATTCTACGAAATCTTCACTTTTATATCACCCATATTTAAGTGAGAGGGTGTTAATATTCGAATGGGATTTGAGCAAGATGTAGCTGTGCCTTATGTCATGTCAGCTGATGATAAAGATTGATGCTGGAATTTTCCTGGGTCAGTCATGTTAAAATCTCCCCTAGGCTTCAAGGCCAGCTTCATGAATTCTCATATCAGCAAATTCTGCAATTCCCACGTAACACCAGAAGATAAACTCTGTTCTCTGAACATTCATGTATAAAACAATGCATCATCTTATGATTCTTACGACTGGCATAGCAAAGTGAAAATACATCAACACCATATTTAGCCCAACTTGAAGCTGCATATTCAAAGATAGAGCTTTTCCTGGCCAAAGATACTTTGGTCAGAAATATATAAACAGTGAACACCAAGCTATCATCTTGCAAGTAATATATATGCTCATGAATCTCTAGCTACAAATAAAAATATCAGCTAAAACTACCCCCTTCTTGTAAATGAATAAAAAACAGCAATTACAAGATTTGCCTATGGCCATGAAATGAAGTGGGGCTTGTCTCAGAATTAAAATGCCTACCATCAGCCTTTGAGTACTAAGTTAATTCCCCTATACAAGACAGCAGCAAAAATAAATCCAGCTGGAGAAAAGGCATACAAGACAGAAAATAATAGTCAGCTGCAGTCTCTTTGGATCCAAAGTACAAAATATTCAAGTACGTGTTTCCAATCCCTTCATTCTCTCCTGTAATGATTGCAGCTAATCCCTACCAGCCAAATGTTAGTTCTTCAATTGTGGTGATCAATAGACTAGATTAGCTGTGGAAACCCTCCATCCATATTACCCTTGCTTTCCTTTCCAGATGGAACTTTCATTCACTAGAGTGGAGGCAAGCATGTGAGGTTTTTCCATCCATACACAAATATAAACTCATTAAATACCAAGCTTGTCACTTGAGAATTTACACATGCACACACACACACACACACACACACACACCAAGGAACATACCTGTAGATTTAATAAAACAGCACCAACCCTCATGGCTTCACTAATTTCAAGGCTATACATCAGCTGTGGGAAGCGAGGAGGGCTTTGATTATTTGGTGGAAGCACTTCAATGTACACAGTGCAGATGGAGTGCCTGCAGAGAGAGGCAAACAACATGGTTACGAATCTGCATCACATTTAATGTTAGACTGCATTGTTTATTCACTTGTTGGGTTTACTGGAGAAAAAAAATTTCCAAATTTTATGAAAAATAATAAAGTCAAAATGAAAGGATAGAAAAATAAAACTACCACCAAAGTATAATGGTGCTATGAAATCATCTCAGTAAAAGTAATTGCCTCCAGTATCTGTTTTTCCTACTTAGATTAATAGTGTGAATTAAAATGGAATAGCTATATAAATAAAGCTAATAAATTAACTTGCCTTGACTTTTGACTTTGTTTTTAATGCTTCTCTAACAGCAAAATCATTCTATAAACATCTGGTAATAAGAGCTGTCCTTGGGGTTTTTTTCCCTGTTAAACCAGCAGAGGGAGTATTGATTAAAATAACACACACACAAAATTGCGGGCTGTGTTTTATCCGTTCTGTTGCTGACATCAATGGCTTACTGTAAGTGTATTTTAGGAGTCAGGATCATAAGGAATCCTACGTAAAATAGTTGCAAACAAAACTAAATATGTTTTAAAATCTTCTCTAAAAAGCAAAATATGATAAGCTAGGAATCAAATTTAATAAAGCCCTTATATTAACAGGAGCTTTTCTTAAAGGACAAGATACCTTATCATTACAAGGAAAAAAACTTAGCATTGACATAGTCAACTTTTTTGATATCTCTGAACTTTGAAATTTTTATAAAACAAAAGCTGAAGAAGCATGTTAGTCAAGGTTTCTAAGGTGGAAACATTGGCTGAAATATATCAGTGAAATCTGAAAATTTATAAGGTTAGCCCTCTGTTGTGAAAAAAACATGTGTACACACACACACACATATATATACACAAATATATACACATACATATATACACACACGCATATATACATTTTATACAAACATACCACCACTGCCTAAGATGTATGCTTTGAATTTATTTTAACAAAGTCATGATTTAGTTCAAAACACATTTGTTACAATTTCTATTTGGGGATGAGAATATTTATTTATTTATTTATTTATTTATTTATTTATTTATTTATTTATTTATTT